>NW_024731829.1:212500-300000 GCF_018991925.1 Homarus americanus | reverse complement strand
TTAGGTGATTAAATCTATTCTACCATTTATAAGATTATAGTTTTATTAAGGATCACATTATCGTATACCGCCTTAACAGTTATAGATATAATTATGCAACATGATTTTGAGAACGTAGCATAACACACACACACACACACACACACACACACACACACACACACACACACACACACACACACATACACACACACACACACATAAGCGTCTTTTTACCTGTATTTCAGAATATCACGTAAATAAATATAATCACGATAATTACAGTATTAGTCTCAACAAATTACACAATCACATTATGTTATTATTTCTGATTTACATTGTGAGATTTTCTTTTATGTTTATATATGAATGTTTTAATCTAACATTTGTATTATGTTAAGAATGAAGGCAGTTTGTGTGTGCCTTATTTAATGAGTGTTTGGGGAAAGTTTTATTGTGGTCATAATTTGTTAATGTTTTTAGATGTTTTGTTGTGATAAATTAGGTTGGTATTTTTATTATTATATATACATGTGTGTGTGTGTGTGTGTGTGTGTGTGTGTGTGTGTGTGTGTTATAATGATACTGTTATGTTATGTTATGTTATGTTATGTCTACTAATGTGTCACCTGCCACTACATGGGGTTAGGTTAGGTTAGGTTAGGTTCAGGACCTCAGGTGTGTCTAGGGGAAGGTGAGGGGGGAGGGGGGGCATAAGTCACCTACCAACACCAACATCAGGTTTCGAACGTCAGGTGAACAGTTCTCCTGGCCATTTATCACCCAGGTGGCTAGAGAAGATTATCTCCAAGTACCGCCTGGGAGAACACAGCCTGATTTATTTCGTATTTATACAACTCATTTATTTCACCAGTTTCGTGTTTTATTGATTTTTTTTTAATTTTATCTTTCATTATTTTTCCTTCGATTTTTTTCTGTTCGCATCGTTTATCTTACCTTCGTTTTATTCTATTTTTAGTCGCATATATTTTTTCTTTATTCATCGTTCATTATATTACCGTAGAGTTATTCCATAGACATATGTATGAGTGAAGACAATAGGAGATGGAAGAACTAAGTATACTAATAAGTGAAGACAATAACACAGAAATATAAAGTAAATAACAGTTATATATGACGACAAGAGAACAAAACGAGTTAATATATTTATAAATGAGAACAAAACGAACCCGGAATGAGAAATAAAAAACAGACATATTTAATCCCTCTATAATATTTAATTCACAAAAAAAAAATCAATTAATTGTATCAAGTAATGAGAGAAATTCTAAATGGGTATTGGAAGAAAATATCAGGAGAGAAATTCTAAATGGGTATTGGAAGAAAATATCAGGTGAGGGGGAAAGGTGTTTAATTAATGGTTATGACTCTCACGTACAGGTAAGGAAGGGATGGGTGGGTTATAGCACTGTCACTGATTGATGGTGAGGAGAGACTTAAAATAATAGATGCAGAAAGAAAGAAAAAATAACACAAAAGACAAGGGTTGAGAAAGTGAGAAAGAGAAAAAAAAGATTAATGGCTGAAAAAAAAGGAGAGAGATGGAAAAAATAAATGGAGGAAGAAGAACGAGGAAGAAGAATAAAGAAAGAAAGGGAAAAAGTGAGAAACGACGGAACGGCTTGTCTGGGGTGAAGAGGGAGAGAGAATGGAAAGGAAAAATAAGAGAAAGAAAGATATGGAATAAGAGAAACGAAAGAAAAATGAATAAGTAAGATATGGAAGGAGGAAGAGAAAGAATAATTAAAAGATTAGTTAATGCATGGACATAAAATATGGCGAACATGAAGGAAGAGAAAGGGTGAAGATAGATAGATAGATAGAAAGATTGATAGATAGATAGATAGATAGATAGATAGATAGATAGATAGATAGATAGATAGATAGATAACATCATGGTAAAGTTTACAGTCGGTCACCATCGTCTTAGAAATTGTGGTGAGGAATAAAGCAGCTTTGTGTAGACCTTAAGATGGCGAACAACATTTACAACATTTACACATATACTCATTTACAACATGTACTCATTTACAACATTTACACTTATACAATATTTACTAATTTACAACATTTACATCTTTGCATCTAAGAAATTATTTAGAAAGGATTTTATTGTGATGTTAGTGAGAAAGATAATTATAGATTGATGAGTTTTGTTATTTGTAGTGGAGGACAGATCAATAAACATTTACACATATACTCATTTACAACATGTACTCATTTACAACATTTACACATTAACTCATTTACAACATTTACACATATACTCATTTACAACATGTACTCATTTACAACATTTACACTTATACAATATTTACGCATTTACAACATTAAATAATTTACAAAATTTATAACATTTATAGATTTAAAACATATTATACAATATTTACTGATTTACAACATTTACATCTTTGCATCTAAGAAATTATTTAGAAAGGATTTTATTGTGATGTTAGTGAGAAAGAAAATTATAGATTGATGAGTTTTGTTAATGTCATTTTTGTTCATCTAAAGTTCTTCAGTTATTTTTGTTCTCTCTGTAAATAGAACAGATGATTTCTTAATGAGCTTGGTGGAGTTTGTGTTTGTAGTGGAGGACAGATCAATAAGTGTGTGTGTGTGTGTGTGTGTGTGTGTGTGTGTGTGTGTGTGTGTGTGTACAGACAGAGTATTATAAAGACAAATATAGTTCACCTAATCACGTACCATAAAAGTGTTTAATTATACTACAAAAGACAGACAGAAAGACAGACAGACAGACAGACAAAAAAAAAACCCTGAAAAATATTACACATAAACACTGTCAAATAAAACACAAACAAACACGGGAATACTGTAATCACCATGATGAAATTAACATAATTTTGGAGAGGAAATATTATGAGATAATTAATGTGTTTTAAAGAAAGGTATTTATAACCCTCACGAAATAATATTCTAATTTTCGTAAGGCAGGTTGATCAATTTTTACAGCAACACCTTTACCTGTGGATACTAACTCTCCTCTCACTGAATTTCCCATTTATTATCATGTTATATCCTTCAGAGAGGTAGAGAGAGAGAGAGAGAGAGAGAGAGAGAGAGAGAGAGAGAGAGAGAGAGAGAGAGAGAGAGAGAGACACAAGAAAGGTCTGGTGTTTTCTTCCACCGTGTGGTCCTCCTTCTGTCAATACAAACACTTGCCAATGTTGATTTACCGCTACTGTAAACATCTCCACCTCTCTACTACAGCAACAACCAATATGTAAACATTATCAAACATTTACTCACATTATGAACATTCTGACTTACTATATAACAACCAATATTAACCATAATGATATCGTATTCAATAACAAAAAACATTCTCCATCAGTAATAGTGAACATTCTCCCTCAGCAACAGTAAACATTCTCTGTCAATACAATAATACCTTATTCTCCTCAGCAACAGTAAACACATTCTCCCATCAGTAATAGCTAGCTTATTCTCCATAAACAGCAAGTAAACATTCTCCATGTGTAATAGTAAACATTCTCCCTCAACAACAGTAAACATTCTCCATCAGTAATAGTGAACATTCTCCCTCAGCAACAGTAAACATTCTCCATCAGTAATAGTAAACATTCTCCCTCAGCAACAGTATTAGCCTTCCTCCATCAGTAACCAGTAGACATTCTCCCTCACAACAGTAAACATTCTTCCTCAGTAACAACCGCTTATTCTTCCTGACCAACACTAAACATTCTTCACAATAACACTAACTATTCTTTTAGTAACACTAAACGACTACACAGTAACGTAGCAATTCTTCACAGTAAATATTCCCCAGTAACAATAAACATTCTTCCTCAGTAACAGTAAACATTCTCCCTCAGTGGTGTACATAGACCACACAAAGAACATTTACTCTAAGCATTACTGCCGACTGTACATTTACAAAGGCAATTGAAGATGTGAAATAGGACGTCATAACAGTTATTACGATGGGTGTAGGGATATTACCTGGACAAAGTGGTTAGTAATCACATTGATTTAATAGTAGTTGTCCTCACTTACTAATAACACTGTTTTATGTTTGTTATGATAGTTGATAATTTATGATGTGTGTGTTTTTTAGATGTTTGTGTTTGGTGTTTGGTGTTTGTGTTTAGTGTTTGTGAGTGTTTCTGTGTTTGTGAGTTTTTATGTTTGGTGTTTGAGTGTGTTTGTGTGTGTTTGTGAGTGTTTGTGTTGTCCTCATTGTGAGTTTTTGTGTTTGGTGTTTGAGTGTGTTTGTGTGTGTTTGTGAGTGTGTGTGTGTTTAGTGTTTAGTTTTTGTGTGTGTTCGTGTGCAGTGTCTTACTCATCTCACTCTTATTCCATGTATCACTGTCTATCTATGTCTCTGTCAATATGTCTGTCTTTAGAGGTCTAATTCTCCTTCCTTCCTCCCCTCCTCCCTCCCTCTCTCCCCTCCTTTCACCCAGCTACCGCCTCTTGCCCATTGTCTCTGCATAGCACTTCTGTCTGTCTGTCTGTCTGTCTCTAATAAGCCACAGTGGGAGAGATAAAATGATCTGATATCTTGTTTTATCTGTAGAATCCTCTGTCGTCATCTGTCTGTCACATGTCATCCTTATCTGTGTCTCTCATAAGATAACAATAGTGATCTTGCTTTATGGCGTAATTTAATTCTAGAGTAAATTACTGCATTCCTCAACAGATAATTACACGTTTGTTACCATTCAGAGCGTTATTTCCTCTAACTACATATGCAAAGAGACTTAGAAAGTTCACAACAATAACGTGAATTACAGTATGCTGAGGCGGTGGTCCAGCTGGTACAGTGTTATGTGGGCAGTGAACCCAGCTGGTACAGTGTTATGTGAGGCAGTGGTCAGCTGGTACAGTGTTATGTGAGGCGGTGGTCCGGCTGGTGAAGTGTTATGGGCGGTGGTCAGCGGTACAGTGTTATGTGAGGCAGTAGTCCCGCTGGTACAGTGTTAGCATGTGAGGCAGTGGTCAGCTGGTACAGTGTTATGTGAGGCAGTGGTCCAGCTGGTGCAGTGTTAGCATAATGAGGCGGTGGTCAGCTGGTACAGTGTTATGTGAGCAGTGGTCCAGCTGGTACAGTGTTATGAGGCGGTGGTCTAGCTGGTACAGTGTTATGTGAGGCGGTGGTCAGCTGGTACTGCAGTGTTATGTGAGGCGGTGGTCAGCTGGTACAGTGTTATGTGAGGCGGTGGTCCAGCTGGTGCAAGTATGTGAGGCGGTGGTCCAGCTGAATTTTGCAGTGTTATGTGAGGCGGTGGATTCAGCTGGTACAGTGTTATGTGAGCGGTGGTTCAGCTGGTACAGTGTTATGTGAGGCGGTGGTCGCTGGTACAGAGTGTTGTGAGGCGTTGGTCGGTTGGTGCAGTGTTATGTGAGGCGGTGGTCAGCTGGTACAGTGTTATGAGGCGGTGGTCAGATGGTACAGTGTTATGTGAGGCGGTGGTTCGCTGGTACAGAAGTGTTATGTGAGGCGGTGGTCTAGCTGGTGCAGTGTTATGTGAGGCAGTGGTCAGTTGGTACAGTGTTATGTGAAGCGGTGGTCCAGCTGGTACAGTGTTATGTGAGGGCAGTGGTCAGTTGGTACAGTGTTATGTGAGGCGGTGGTCAGCTGGTACGGTGTTATGTGAGGCGGTGGTCCAGCAATTTTTTTACCGTGTTATGTGAGGCGGTGGTTCGCTGGTACAGTGTTATGTGGTGGTGGTCCGCTGATTTTGCAGTGTTATGAGAGGCGTTGTCCAGCTGGTACGGTGTTATGTGAGGCGGTGGTCAGCTGGTATAGTGTTATGTGAAGCGGTGGTCAGCTAATTTGCAGTGTTATGAGGCAGTGGTCAGCTGGTACAGTCATCCTCTTGAGGCAGTGGTCCAGCTGGTACAGTGTTATGGGAGGCAATTAGTCCAGCTGGTACAGTGTTATGTGAGGCAGTGGTCAGCTGGTACAGTGTTATGTGAGGCAGTGGTTCGCTGGTACAGCTGTTATGAGGCAGTGGTCAGTTGGTACAGTGTTATGTGAGGCGGTGGTCTAGCTGGTACAGTGTTGCATGTGAACAGTGGTTCCAGCTGGTACAGTGTTATGTGAGGCGGTGATTTCCAGCTGGTACAGTGTTATGTGAGCAGTGGTCCAGCTGGTACAGTGTTATGTGAGGCGGTGGTCAGTTGGTACAGTGTTATGTGAGGCGGTGAATCTGGCTAAGTGCAGTGTTATGTGAGGCAGTGGTCCAGCTGGTACAGTGTTATGTGAGGCGGTGGTCCAGCTGGTACAGTGTTATGTGAGGCGGTGGTCCAGCTGGTACAGTGTTATGTGAGGCGGTGGTCCAGCTGGTACAGTGTTATGTGAGGCGGTGGT
This sequence comes from Homarus americanus, assembly GCF_018991925.1. Classification (NCBI taxonomy): domain Eukaryota; kingdom Metazoa; phylum Arthropoda; class Malacostraca; order Decapoda; family Nephropidae; genus Homarus; species Homarus americanus. The sequence goes on along the minus strand of NW_024731829.1, from coordinate 293,642 downwards.
CCAGCTGGTACAGTGTTATGTGAGGCGGAGGTTCTAAAATAAATTAGGTGGAGGCTTTGCTCAGTCTTGGCGGCAATTATTGAAGGTGAAAAGATTTACGGGAAGGATTTAGCTGGAGGCGGAAGGTTGCTGGAGTCTGCTAGATTGAGGTCCGCAGATTACTACACTTTCTCTTAATTGAAATGGGAATTTCTTAAACTAATATGTTGTGGCCTTTCTTTCTTTCTTTCTTTCTTTCTTTCTTTCTATTATCTACCTGTAAAGATTGTTTATTCATGAAACCTTTAGTATATGCATATACCCCTCACTACAACCATACACTATACACCACTACCATATATATATATACCCCTCACTACAACCATACACTATACACCACTACCACGTATCGTCTTAAATTTTGTAGAATATATTTACTAGTAAAAAATTATGACCCTTTTAAAATTATGGTAAAAGTTTTAAGTTTGTTCACCTGAAGTTTACTGTCGCGGGATTTATGTTAAACAAGGGTTAAAAAAATAAGTTGTTGCTATCTTGGTCACTTAAACCGTATATTCTAGTACCAAATTATTTACGTTATAAAAAAAAGGTAGTTTTATTTTCTTGGTAGATACGTTCAGTGATAATAATAATAATAATAATAATAATAATAATAATAATAATAATAATAATAATAATAATAATAATAATAATAATAATAATAATTGTAAACCATTCCATGTCCTTAAACCTTTGTGGAATGAATATAGTAAAACCTCTATTTAAAGGACTACATAGAGATGGAAGTCCGTTATATGGAGGGTCCACTATGTAAAACCCCCATCTAACGGATTATATGGAGAGAGAGAGAAGGATACTCCCCCTCCTTCACCCTGACTCTCCTTTCATTCTCCTTATCTTGTTGTTGTTGGTGCTTTTGTTGTCTTTGTTTTTGTAGTTGTTGCTGTTGTTTTTGTTCTTATTCTTGCTCTTGTTTTTCTTGTTGTTGTTTTTGTTGTATTTATTCTTGTCCTTGTTGTGGGTTTTGTTGTTCTTATTCTTCATCTTTTTGTTACTGTTCTTGTTATTGTTGTTGTTGTTATTGTTGTTGTTTTAGTATGGATGGTGATGGGAATTCTCAAGGTACATATTGAAGCCTCAGGATTGCGTTTGTCTAATTGTTTTTGGTTTAACGTTTATATATATATATTGTTGACATGGTTCTCTCCTGTAGTGTCTCTTGTAGTTTTCTTGTAATGATTTTTGAAGATATTTTGTAGTGCCTTCTGTAGCTCTTTTCTTCAGTACTCTTGTATGACTCCTTCAATGCCTCCTCCAATGCCGCCTTCAATGCCTCCTTCAATACCTCCTTCAGTGCCTCCTTCAGTCTCTCAAATAAACTAACTCCTACAACAATCTCAAACCACTCGACTGTCACATGAATATTTAATTCACTACAAATACATCAATTACCGTAATTAACTGAGACCACTCAAAACCACATCATTAGTGCTCAAAATCAAACCATCTTGTTATATTAAGTGTGTATAATTAATTAACTTGTGTGTCTTGGAATGATATGTTTTGTGATATTTAATTTGTGTATTAGTGGTGACAGGTACAGGGAAACACAGAAGAGATTGAGCCTTGAGGATATTTTGTTCTCACATGCTTCTATAATTATATACATACCTGTCCTTACATTAAGATATGCATACATGTTTCTATAATCATATATACATACACGTCATTACAATAAGGTAGACATGCACGTTTCTATAATGATATATACATACACGTTTCTTTTATAATATACAGCGTACATACACGTCATTAAGGTATACATACACGTTTCTATAATAATGTATACTTACATGCACAACATATACATACAGACACGTCTCTGAAACCACATAAACATTAGTCTTGCCATCTTGGTGGGTCAAGATTTATGAGGTTTGGTAAACACAGAGGAAGCGAGTCAGCTGCAGTCTGTGGCGTTGTTCAAACTCGTGAATACAAATACATGATATTACCTTCAACGTGTGTGTGTGTGTGTGTGTGTGTGTGTGTGTGTGTGTGTGTGTGTGTGTGTGTGTGTCTGGACCACTTCCTGCCTTGTTGTGGCGCATATGTAGAGTAGGAGGAGATGTTGTTATTATGGTGCAGGTGTGTTAACAAGGAGGAGGAGGAGGAGGATGAGGATAAAGAAAAGGAGGAGGAGGATGAGGATAAAGAGAAGGAGGAGGAGGAGGAGGAGGGAGGAGGAGGAGGATGAGGATAAAGGGAAGGAGGAGTAGGAGGAGAGGAGGAGGAGGAGGAGGAGGAGGGGATGGTCGTATTGTTGTGCAGGTATGTTGAGGAGGAGGCAGTGGTATCTAGTGGTGCATATATAAATTATCTGATATGTTGGTATGTAGGTAGGTGGTATGTAGGGATACACACACACACACACACACACACATACACTTCCATCTCGGAATTAGGACGAAGTCGATTATATAATTTATGAGACAATATAGGAAATATAACAGACACGACTCGACATTTAATTACCACTCAGATTTAATTGCTTTCTATACACTTTTTGGTTGATAGTTTCTACACACAATACCTAATATAATAATTCACCTAATATAGCGATTCACCTAATATAACGGTACACCTAACATAATGGTACAGCTTATATAACGTTACGACTAATATAGAGAGGTACACCTAACATAATGGTACACATAACACCCAACATGACGGGGGTACCTGGCGTTGTAACTTGTACCACAGGGAAGATTTAACATAATCCTGGGTGTATCTGCCGTCCTCGCCTCCTCCTCACCAAGTTGTGCAGGAAGTACTATATCGTTGTTAGTGACGTCATTCACAGGTGTGGGAGGTGACGTTACTCACAGGTGTGGGAGTTATGGAGGAGTCAAGGTAGAGCGGCTGAGACCATTTCTTCCTGTTAGTTGTGTCCGCTGATATTTATTACCCGGTGTGTGTGTGTGTGTCTCTCTCTCTCTCTCTCTCTCTCTCTCTCTCTCTCTGTACTTGTTCATTCACGACCAAAATACAGAAACAGAAAAAAAAATGAAACTAGTTGAAATAGAGTGAAACATAAATATTAACATACACAGACACACACACTGAGCTCACCATGATGATATAAAATGCCACTTGTTATCTTCCTTGGGTTTAACGTGAGGAATATATACAGCACATTAATTCAGGCGATGTTTGGTGGACTGAGTTAAAAGACGTTACTGTTGTATTATGGACGAGTGACCCGCCAAAGGTAAATTGACTTCATGGTTGTTTCAGCCAGGGTGAATTGCGGTGTTCACTAGATTGTGTATAGTGTAGCTGGTGGCTTAGTCCTTTTAGTATGGTGATTTAAGTGTTTTAGTGTGGTGATTTAAGTGTTTTAGTGTGGTGATTTAAGTGTTTTAGTGTGGTGATTTAGTATTTTAGTGTGGTGATTTAAGTCTTTTAGTGTGGTGATTTAAGTGTTTTAGTATGGTGGTTTAGTATTTTAGTGTGGTGATTTAAGTCTTTTAGTGTGGTGATTTAAGTCTTTTAGTGTGGTGATTTAGGTGATTTAGTGTGGTGATTTAAGTGTTTTAGTATGGTGATTTAGTATTTTAGTGTGGTGTTTTAAGTCTTTAAGTGTGGTGATGTAACCCTTTCACTACGATAACTTAAACCCTTTAGTACGATGACTTAACCCCACCAATGCCACCACAGGCAGATGATGGTCGAACGTTCGCCTGTAGTGTTGTGAAATGGCAACTGAGCATATATTACGTTGAATAAATAAAGACAAATTATATGAAACTTTTAAATATAAATATATACCGGATATAAGGCTTAAAATTAGTGTTTTATATATATTAGAAAAAAGTGTAATGTTTGTGCTTTATAAAGATGTGTTAAATTTTCGCTCATAGACGAAACAATATGAACTGTGGACGAAACACTCATGTGACTCCTTACATCAAGACAACACCTACACCAACATTCTCTTCTCTTTCTCTCTCAATCTTACTTACTTACTACATCTATTTTATTTTTCTCTTCATCTACACACCCATTAATCTCTCTCCTATCACCTAACAATCATTTAAAACTGGAGCATTGATCCAGATACAACAGCTTTCTAGTTCAGAATCTCATCACTAGAGGGCACCACAACAGGCCGTCGTGAGTAATAACGCTTGTTGTTTCTCATCCTTATAAACAATACTTTTCGTGGGTGTTAGTCTTCTGATCTCTGATTGGTTGAACCAGATCACGTGGCCAAACAAGGCTAGAGTGATTTCGAGTGATTCACAATGATATGTTTCGGATTATTTCGTTTGATGTTTCTTAGTAAATTATATTACAAAATAAGGAAATCAATCGAAGTTAAGGTATTAATAGTAAGGCTTTTGATATTTATTGACGTGAATACAGTGGACATGAATAGACTACACATACACACATACCATCCTCACACCAACCTCACATACACACACACACACCAACCACACACATCACCCTCACCCCCTTACCACACACCCACACACACGTCCACCTCAGTGTACCAGAAAAAAAAGAACGAATTTCCTGTATATTCTGACACAAGGGGAAGCCAGGAGACGTGTCTTTCCTGACCCGGGGTTTATATCTCTCCTTCAGCAGTAATATACACCCCGTCGCCGTGACGCTGCTCCTTAGATGGACCAACTTAGACCATCATTCAGGTGAAGGAGGAGGAGGAGGAGGAATAGGAGGAGGTGAAGCAGGAGGAGGTGGAGAAGGAGGAGTAGGAGAAGGAGGAGGGGTTAGGGGTCTCTAATGACTGCATCCTATTGTGGCACGTTCAGGAATGTTGTAAAGAGATAACACGACCAGAAATACAAAAAAGAACAACAATGAGAAAGTAAGGAATTGGGTCATCACTAATTACCTTCACCTGTGTCTCGAATATCAGATGTAAATAAACTATGATTAAGAAATAGGTCACTGGTAATTGATTCCTCTGAGGTGTGTTTGAACGTTGCTCTTGACGTTAAAGGAAATAATGTTAAATACGCTACAGGTAAATTATATAATGAATAGACGAAAGGTGATGAGATGAAAGGGTATTGAAATAACTATAAAATAATATAATTAAGAATGAAAAGATAGAAGATTTATGTCACTATTGGTGATTTAAAGTATAGGTAAATGACAATAAAATAACGTAAACATAAATATCACAAAAAAGTTGATATAGACATTACTAATATATTCTCATCTGATGTTTCATTTTGTCTTCAGTTGGAGATACAAATGATACAGTCACATATTTAACGAAATAAAAAAGACCTACTGGGGGATTAACTTATCATTCCCAAGGAGTTAAGTCATCATTCTCAAAGGGTAAATCATCGTACTGAAGGCGTTAAATCATCGTGCTGAAGGGGTTAATTCATCGTACTTAAGGGGTTAAATCATCGTACTGAAGGGGTTAAATCATCATTCTCAAAGGGTAAATCATCGCACTGAAGGGGTTAAATCATCGTACTGAAGGGGTTAAATCATCGTACTGAAGGGGTTAAATCATCGTACTGAAGGGGTTAAATCATCGTACTGAAGGGGTTAAATCATCGTACTGAAGGGGTTAAATCATCGTACTGAAGGGTTAAATCATCGTAAAGGGGTTAAATCATCGTACTGAAAATCATCGTACTGAAGGGGTTAAATCATCGTACTGAAGGGGTTAAATCATCGTACTGAAGGGGTTAAATCATCGTACTGAAGGGGTTAAATCATCGTACTGAAGGGGTTAAATCATCGTACTGAAGTGGTTAAATCATCGTATTAAAAGGGTTTAACGTCTGTGTGATCTTAAACAAACAATAAAGTACCAGCTGGGATGGTGTAGGTGATGTGTACTGTATATTGTTGGGTGTTATCCGGAAGTTGCCACCTGTGTGTACAAGTTTAGTTCTGGCATTGAAAAAAGTAACATCTATCAAAACTAGCCCCAGGAGAGTGTTGTACGAGGTAACACGTATCATGACAGATGTGTGTACAATACCACAGGTGTTGTGACTTGTACTACAGTTGTTTAGCAAGGGATGACAACTTACACCCATCTTCTCTCTCTTCTTCTCTCTCTCTCTCTCTCTCTCTCTCTCTCTCTCTCTCTCTCTCTCTCTCTCTCTCTCTCTCTCTGTTTTTCTCTCTCTCTCTCTAATACTCTTGGTACACTATATACTATACAGAATTATTAATATGTGGTAAAAGTTGAACAAAAACATGCTTATATTTTCATATTTCAGACAGACACACATACATGAATAACATCACAGGTCACTGAACGGTGTATAAATATATGAATTCATACATGAGTCATTTCCTGGATGTCGACCATGTGGGTGTGTGTGTGTGTGTGTGTGTGTGTGTGTGTGTGTGTGTGTGTGTTGGTCTATATTTTTACCGCGCCACAAATAACCTTCTCATTATATTAATTAACCCCCGATCAGAAGGACGTGAGGGGTCTGTCTATCTGCCTGTCTGTCTGTGAAATTCCCCTCCCCCCCTCCCCCCACCCCAAGAAGGATCCCGATTTTCGTGAACAATTTTAAGGTGGGTCAGGCACAGGCTGAGGAGGAATCCAATTAACTTTAGACAAAAGATCAAAGGTCACAGTCACAGGTCAAAGGTCAAAGGGAGGGTAAGGCAAAGGGTAACACAATATACTTAAACCCGACCTTCTTGTTCGCGTTATAAATGTTTATGTAACAATTTTTATGGAATTTTTTCACGATGTTTATGTATTAAGAAAATATTGTCATTATAACTAAGAAAACATAGGAAACCTCTATTTAACGGACTAGGTGGAGGAGTCCGTTATATCGAGGGCTGCCCGTTAGATTTGGAAACTCCACATAACGAACTATATAAAGATGAAAGTACGTTATATGGAGGGTTAATTAGATGTGTACCCTACCTCCCTATTTAGCGGATTATATGGTGCGAGAAGTCCGCTATATGGAGGTTTAACTGTATTCTGATATTACGGAGCTTTTATACTTTGTGGTGTTTGTGTGGTGTTAGTGTGGTGTTGGGGTGTTTGTGGAGTGATGGGGTGTTTGTGTGATGATAGTGTGGTGTTTGTGTGGTGTTAGTGTGGTGTTGGAGTGTTTGTGTGATGTTTGTGTGGTGTTTGTCGGGTATTTGTGTGGTGTTTGTGTGGTGTTAGTGTGGTGTTTGTGTGGTGTTTGTCGGGTATTTGCGTGGTGTTTGTGTGGTGTTTGTTGGGTATTTGCGTGGTGTTTGTGTGGTGTTTGTGTGGTGAGTTCTTAGGTCACACTGCTGTTATAAAGTATCTATGATAATAACAAACCTCAAATAACAGTAACATGTGATGTATCTGTTACCTGACTAAAGTTCCATCTCCCTATACTTTATAATTCTCAAGAAAAATAACAAAAGTAAAATTAATCAGAAATTTCATCAGTCGTGGAAGAGAGAAACAAATATACGGGTAAACTTCGATGCTGTGTTTTAAAGGTTCGACTTTTTATAAAACTGAATTATAACATTTACGACTCCATTATACGATATAAATCACTGTAATTATGTTATAAAAATAAACTATATCTGAACTAATGTTTGGCGTCATAAAGAAATTGGATAAACAACTCAATTATCTTGAGAATAATGAGAAAATGTGTGTTAAAATGCATCACGTCTCCACTCCGTATCGAGACGATCTTGACTCAGCTTCGAGATAGTTAAGGTTCATTCTGAAGTGTCGTTGGTTCATGCCGCCCCCTCTACTCCGCCAGTCTCACGCCAGCCACCACTCCTTGCAGGTCGTGACAGTAATACTTAGACGATTGTGTGATATAGTGCTAATTAATACACGGAAACAATCATGGATATCACCTGGACCAACATCAAGTTACGGTAAGCCTAAAGTGTCGATGTGTTACTGAGTTAAGATTCACGTTTTGTTTACAACTTCGGAATATTTAGTGAGTTATTTTTATCCACTTTACTAGCTCTTTACTTAATAGCTCTACTATTTATGTTCGTTTATGTCTTCGTTTTACTTTAGTAGTGTTGGAAGTAGTGAGTTTATCATTGAGGACGCTTATAAATGCTAAGTTTATTTACGGTTATAAATTCGAACTGAAGTATCGAGTCTGGCTTCTTTATTGAAGTGTGTTGCTGGGTATGTTGTGTGTTTGAAGTGTGTTGCGGGGTTTTTGTTTGATGTGTGTTGTGTGTTTGAAGTATGTTGTGTGATGCATGTTTGAGATATGATGAAAGTGTGTTGTGTGATGAAAGTGTGTTGTGTGATGAAAGTGTGTTGTGTGAGGTGTGTTGCGTGTATGAAGTGTGTTATAGGACTGTTGTGATTTAGTGTGCTGTAGTGAAGTGCTAGGTTGGTTAGGTTAGGTTAGGTTAGGTTAGTTGAAACAAACACTAACTTAGAATCTTAAGACAAATTTCCCAGCCAGTCACTATGCTTCACTTTGGAATTAAATGTTGTTTTCACCACCGCTCAGGGACGTATTGTTTGTTTACACCACTCAGAGACGTATTGTTTGTTTACACCACTCAGAGACGTATTGTTTGTTTACACCACTCAGAGACGTATTGTTTGTTTACACCACTCAGCGACTTAATGTTTGTTTACACCACTCAGGGGCTTAATGTTTGTTTACCCTAATGCTACCTGGATGTTAGGTTAGGTTAATTTGTTAGGTTACGTTCATATATGTTAGATTAGGTTAATTTATGTTGCATCAAGTTAATTTGTTATGTTATGTTAATTTAATATACGTTAGGTTTTTTATGCTTGGTTAGTTTAATTTATGTTAGGTTAGTTTAATTTAAGTTAGGTTTATTTATGATACGTTAAATTAATTTGTTAGGTTAGGCTTATTTTTGTTTGGTTAAGTTAGGTTAGCGTTAGGGTAGTTAATCTTACGATGAAATAAACTAGGGTGTTTATTCTTCAGGTCATCCGTTTTGTTTTTTTATTCGGGGTGAGACGCTTGTTGAGTGAGAGACAACAGCAGGCTGACAATAGCTGGCCACCACACATACAGGGTGACCCAGAACTTTTGTCCACTATTTAGGATTCCATTTTTGTTCTTAATTATAGCTCAAATTACATCAAACTATTTTTGTATTTTACAGATAATATTAATTGGTCTTTGTAACCGTACCTGGAGATGCATATGATTTTATTTGCATTTTTAAAGGGTAATGAAGTAAAGTGTGTGGATATTATTTCTGACACACCCTGTATGATAGCAGCCCGAGGGAAGGTGTTGCCGTGATTGTTTGTGTCTAGCTCGTCTATGGTGTATTGTTACTGTATGGTGTATTGTTACTGTATGGTGTATTGTTACTGTATGGTGTATTGTTACTGTATGGTGTATTGTTACTGTATGGTGTATTGTTACTGTATGGTGTATTGTTACTGTATGGTGTATTGTTACTGTATGGTGTATTGTTACTGTATGGTGTATTTTACGTGGTTAAATATCTTAGTTGATGAGGTTAAGTAATATAACGTCACTAGTATGAAGATCAGTAATAACATGTAGGAGAGTGCGAACAACGCTTGATAACCCAGGTTGTTAAGCACCTCGTTTAAAACAACCATAATTGTTACCATTACCACCACTACGTCCACCACCGTCTCTATCACCAACACATCAATACCACCACTGCATACCAACTCCACCTCCATCACAATGCCACATACCAACACCACGTTCACCAATACCCCACCACATATCACGATCATCACCACATACAAACACCACCACATACTAACACCACCAATACCCCACCACATATCACGACCATCACCACATACCAACACCACCACATACTAACACCACCTCCACCAATACCCCACCACATACCACCACCACCCCACCACATATCACGACCATCACCACATACCACCAACACCACCTCCTCCACCACCACATAACACCATCTCCTCCACCACTTCCTTCACCACATACCACGACCTTCTTCACCACATACCACCACCTCCTCCACCACATACCAACACCACCACCGTCAACTCCTCCACCACACCTGGACCAATAATATACCTTGAAACAGGTGTGGGAGGATGCACTAACACACCTAACACAATACAGTTTTGCCGCAGCACATACTCCTCAGTGCTCACTTGCCAACATGCCAGGTCTTAGATCCTCGCCACAAGTGTTCATTATAGCAATCTTTATATCCTGAATATGTTGTATAAGTTAACTTGGTGAAGCTACAGGTAGTTACAACAGTCACAGGTGTAGATGGGCAGGTGAGGTGTGACATGTTCATTAATTACTTTTCTTTATCATTACAGGTAGGTGCGAGTTAACAGTTCCTCGTGGGGCACTGATACAACATCAGTGAGGTATGTGTGTGTGTGTGTTACACCGTCATTATAGTTAGTGAAGGACTAGAGGGGGAGGAGGGTACGTGAACATTACAAAGGTAGAGTGAAGGTCTACGGGGGTGATGTAAGCCATACCAGGTGTTGTGGGGCATCACACCTGTCTCACCAGGTGTTGTGGGGCATCACACCTGTCTCACCAGGTGTTGTGGGGCATCACACCTGTCTCACCAGGTGTTGTGGGGCATCACACCTGTCTCACCAGGTGTTGTGGGGCATCACACCTGTCTCACCAGGTGTTGTGGGGCATCACACCTGTCTCACCGGGTGTTGTGGGGCATCACACCTGTCTCACCAGGTGTTGTGGGGCATCACACCTGTTTCACCAGGTGTTGTGGGGCATCACACCTGTCTCACCAGGTGTTGTGGGGCATCACACCTGTTTCACCAGGTGTTGTGGGGCATCACACCTGTTTCACCAGGTGTTGTGGGACATCACACCTGTCTCACCAGGTGTTGTGGGGCATCACACCTGTTTCACCAGGTGTTGTGGGGCATCACACCTGTCTCACCAGGTGTTGTGGAGCATCACACCTGTCTCACCAGGTGTTGTGGGGGCATCACACCTGTCTCACCAGGTGTTGTGGGGCATCACACCTGTCTCACCATCACACCTGGTGTTGTGGGGCATCACACCTGTCTCACCAGGTGTTGTGGGGCATCACACCTGTCTCACCATCACACCTGTCTCACCAGGTGTTGTGGGACACACACCTGTCAGGTGTTGTGGGCATCACACCTGTCTCACCAGGTGTTGTGGGACATCACACCTGTCTCACCAGATGTTGTGGGACGGCACACCTGTCTCGCTAGGTGTTGTGGAGCATCACACCCGTCTCACCAGATGTTGTGAGGCAGCACACCTGTCTCACCAGGTGTTGTGGGACGGCACACCTGTCTCGCTCGGTGTTGTGGAGCATTACACCTGTCTCACCAGGTGTTGTAGGGCGGCACACCTGTCTCACCAGGTGTCGTGGATTGTAAGGCCTTCCTCTATGATTATGGACCTTGATAGCTACGTTCTATTCATCACGGGACATCTTTTCATAACCAACTCTCTTACCTGTTGATGAGTCTGTGTAGTGGTCATTATGGTCGCCTCGCAAGTAATTGTTCTCGGGTTCGATCCCTGGTAAGAAAAAAAACTATGGTCAAGTTTCTTTACGCCTTTGCCTCTGTGTACCCTGTAGTAATTGGGGACCTGGATGTTAATCAATCGTGTTCCGGGGTAATGGTTACCCAGTGCAGTTGGCTTGTTGTCCAGTCTTCTCGGATTATTCCTCAACACTGGGTCATGCAACTCGTTAACTCAGGGAGTGGCTATTGCGTTGGTGACAGCTTCTGCACCTTAAAGAAATTCACGCCTGGGTGGCACTAGGGTCGGCCATCCTTAAACACGAGGGGTAAACATTATTTATCTATTGATTATACTTGTTTGTGGGGATGGGTTAAGTATTCCTTATCTATTAATTAAGGAGCATTAAAACTCCCTAACCTGGTGCTGTTGTGTTGGCAGAAGTACAGCTCCCCTTCTCTGGTCAGGTGTGGGTGTGTGTCGGTATGTGGGTGTGAGTGTGGATGTGCGTGTTTGAGTATGGATGTGTGTGGGTGTGTGTAGGGGTGTGGGTGTGTGTAGGGGTGTGGGTGTGTTTGGGGGTCAGTGTATGCGGGTGTGTGAGGGGGTGTGGATGTTTTGTGGGGGGGCGGTGGAGGTGGGAGTGTGTGGGGATGGGGGAGACAGATGGGGTGTTCGTAATATACTTTATTTCAGAATTTAGTGTTAATGAAAGTTGTGTATAACTTGTTGTCTGTTATTGAAGAGCAGTGAGTTAAGGTGTTATTCCCGTGTGTGTTATAACTGTCTTTTATAACACGTTGCAACTGGTTAACACTAAGATACAGGTAACAGTGACCCTCGTGTGTGTTATAACTGTTGTATTATAACACAAGATACAGGTAACAGTGACCCTCGTGTGTGTTATAACTGTTGTATTATAACACAAGATACAGGTAACAGTGACCCTCGTGTGTGTTATAACTGTTGCATTATAACACAAGATACAGGTAACAGTGATCCTCGTGTGTGTTATAGCTGTTGTATTATAACACAAGATACAGGTAACAGTGACCCTCGTGTGTGTTATAGCTGTTGTATTATAACACAAGATACAGGTAACAGTGACCCTCGTGTGTGTTATAGCTGTTGTATTATAACACAAGATACAGGTAACAGTGACCCTCGTGTGTGTTATAACTGTTGTATTATAACACAAGATACAGGTAACAGTGACCCTCGTGTGTGTTATAACTGTTGTATTATAACACAAGATACAGGTAACAGTGACCCTCGTGTGTGTTATAACTGTTGTATTATAACAGATACAGGTAGTGACCCTCGTGTGTGTTATAACTGTTGTATTATAACACAAGATACAGGTAACAGTGACCCTCGTGTGTGTTATAACTGTTGCATTATAACACAAGATACAGGTAACAGTGATCCTCGTGTGTGTTATAGCTGTTGTATTATAACACAAGATACAGGTAACAGTGACCCTCGTGTGTGTTATAGCTGTTGTATTATAACACAAGATACAGGTAACAGTGACCCTCGTGTGTGTTATAGCTGTTGTATTATAACACAAGATACAGGTAACAGTGACCCTCGTGTGTGTTATAACTGTTGTATTATAACACAAGATACAGGTAACAGTGACCCTCGTGTGTGTTATAACTGTTGTATTATAACACAAGATACAGGTAACAGTGACCCTCGTGTGTGTTATCATTTAACAGAACAGGTAGAAGCAAGTTGTTGTGTTTATATAAGAAAAATAACTGGCAGCCGTTGATTAAAACTCCTTGTTGCTTGTATCAAGGTTAATTTGGTTCATAAGAGCAGAGCATATATACCTGTACACTGTGGCGGTGATCTGGCTCACAAAGACTGCTGCTGTACCCTCCATTCCTCCCTCCCTCCCTCCCTCCCTCCCTCCGTCCTCCTCCTCTCCCTCCCTCCCTCCCTCCCTCCTTCTCGGATGGAGAGAAGGAGGGAAAGAGGGAAGAAAGGAGTTGTATATAGAGAAAGAAAGGAGAAAGGATGGGGGGGGGGAGGAAGGAAGGAAGGATGGAATGGAAGAAGGGTGGGAGCGATTAGAAGAGGAAGGGGGAAGGGTGGAACGTATGAAAGGTGGAAGGGTTAAATAAAGAGAGGGAGGGAAGGAGTACACAGGTAAGAAAGATCTCAAGAAGCAAGGATGAAAAACGAGCGAGGTTGATTTATAGAGGAACGTCCCTGGGGATGTAAATACTGGGAAAAAAATCCGAAGCTGGTATATACACCATTTATTCACCCTGGGGAAAAACAAACAAGATAGTGAGCAGGAGAGTGTAGGAGAACATATATGAGGAGGTTTGGTTAGGTTAGGTTTGGTTAGGTTAGGTTAGGTTAGGTTAGGTTAGGTTAGGATTAGATGGACCAGGTGTACTGTACTATAGGTGACCCAGGTGTAATTTCCTATACAAATAACAATATTAAAAATAATAATAATAATAATAATAATAATAATAATAATAACAATAATAACAAAACAAAGTGAAATACTATAAATAATAATAATGTAAATACAAGTTTAGGACCAAAACAACAGGAACAAAACTTTGCTCGGTTATCAGGTGTGGTGGCGGGCAACAAGGACATAAACACAGGTATATTGGTCAACTTTGGTTCAACACACAACAATCACCTGAAGTGCAGAGAAAGTGAATTTGGCTTCACATAATAATAAAGTATTTGTGTGTATGTGTGGGTGTGTGTGTGTGTGTGTGTGTGTGTGTGTGTGTGTGTGTGCTCTAGATAACCCACCAGCCTTACCTTTCAGTACCTGTATAATCAAATCAAGTTAATGGCGAGGCGAGGGACGGTGGTTGACCTCTGTGTGTAGTACTTTCATTCCTCATAGAGATAGAGGGGGGTGAAATGTGTTTATTTGGTCTAGGAAGAGTCTTAATATAGATAGAATATGGAGGAAATGGTAGGAGGGTAGAGGTTGATAGTTGACGAATTGACTACCCTACTCCTGACTACTTAAGGTATGTGGGTGTAAGTAATGTGGGTGTAAGTAATGTGGGTATGTGGGTGTATAAGAATGTGGGTATGTGAGTGTAAATAATGTGAGTATGTGGCTGTACAGAATGTGGGTATGTATGTGTATGATAATGTGGTTATGAGGGTGTAGAATAATGTGGCTATGTGGATGTAGTAATCTTTTAATTTGGTTATCTAGTTGGTTGCCAGACACTACCCAATACACAGTCGTATACTTGGCAGCCATATTTCATCCTTGATTGACTTTCTGATAGATTCTGACTCTAGGGAGGTTGTCTGTCTATTGCCTAGCTATGGTTTGGTTAGATTAGGTTAGGTTATGTTATACCTCAATATATTGATTTTGTAGACGTAGAGAATTTGTGAAGAAGCATTTTATTTGACGATCCCATGAGAGAGAGAGAGAGAGAGAGAGAGAGAGAGAGAGAGAGAGACGGTGGTATTATTAAAACAACGACAGACACACACACACACACACAGACACACACACAAACACAAACACAAACACACGGAAACACGAGAGAAACATGTAAACTCGCTGGGTTAAATTTCACTTTTGATACAACAGTGCTGGCTATATTATTGTGTGTGTGTGTGTGTGTGTGTGTGTGTGTGTGTGTGTGTGTGTGTGTGTGTGTCCCCAAGGCCCCCACACAAGCTATATTGTTTACGTTAGTGTTCTGATATTATTGCGTCCATGTTTTTTACACTCGTAAGTTATATCGTATTATTTTATTTACATGTTTACCTTACCAAAACAACATTAATATTTACACTTGTTTCCCTGATGTTAGTTAATGGTTCATATCGTAAGGTATATATTTTATACATATTTACGATACAATAATACTAACCATTTATTAGTAAGAGAAATATTCTTTAATACTCTGACCTGGTGAGGTGTTTAATATCGAGTATATAGGAGTATTAGAAATGTTTAAGTAGTATGAAATGTAGTAATGATATAGGATAATATTCTAATTTGGAGCTATTTTAGTACCTGTAAATGTGGAATATTACAATAATATTTAAGTAAAGTTTAGTCATGAGAGTTGATAACACAAGAAATATTGCCCGTGTGTGTGTGTGTGTGTGTGTGTGTGTGTGTGTGTGTGTGTGTGTGTGTGTGTGTGTGTGTGTGTGTGTGTGTGTGTGTGTGTGTGTGTGTGGTGCAAAAAGTGATTTAAAGTGGATTCCATGTTCGTTAAAAGGCAAATACAACCATTAGTAATATTTCATATCAGTTCACACACACACACACACACACACACACACACACACAGTATAATGATAAGTTAATAGCTGTGTGTGTTGGCTGGGGAGGATAACAGACTCCACCCATGGATGATTATACAACAGAAGACTTAAGGTAGACAGACAGACAGACAGACAGACAGACAGACAGACAGACAATTACATAATGTGTGATGAAAGGGGAGGAAAAAGAGTGAAGGATGGTAGATATAAGGTTTAATAAAAAGAGAGTTGGCTACATAACGTATATTAAAAATAAAAGAAAGAGAGAGACAGAAAGAGAATGTGAATTTGCTCACCGGCGTGAAATAGTTAAGAGAACACTTGAGAGGAAAACTTTTTTAATTCAGTAAAGTGTCAGCAAAAGCTTCCACCTGAATGTCAACTGAGACTGATAATTTGAAACAGTTCATGGAGGTACGAGCCAGTCAGTTCATCTTGACTGGACACCACGACAACGGAGCTTCCCAGTTAACCAGTTTACCTTGTGTCAAAGTGGGATTATTTTTTTCACATGATATGATCTGACAGGAGGTGCAAGTATTGAACTGAACACATCATCATCGTTATCATCATCATCATCATCATTATTAGGGCCATCTTGATCATCATCGTCGTGCATAGTCATCGTCATTATCATTGTCATCATCATCATCATCTATAATGATAATAGTGTATAGGTCTTAACTAAGCTGATACTGGTACAGGTGTTTCTAAGCTGATAGACAAACTAAAAAGTAAAGGAAAGCTTATTAAGTGATGTATAAATGGCACACACACACACACACACACACGCACACGCACACACATACACACACACACACACACACACACACACACCAATATAAACAAAAACAGATTTATAGGTCAACAATTAATCGACGTCACTGAACTAAATTGTTATCCAAACTATTGAACTAAAAATATTAAACAAAAAAAATATATAAAAAAATCAAATAAATGAAAAAAATACATCCAAAATATTTACACATGTTGGTGAAGGTTTATGGTAAATTGATGGTCATTCAGAACTCCATGTTGATTGTGTCAGTTGAGTGCATGATCACTTCTGTCGTCTGTCTGGTATGCTGACTGTTATTGTGCATGACAGTCAATTGTGTCATTCTCCTACACTGATTTTTATAGTGCATGACAGTCAACAATAGGATGTTGGTGTCATTCTGCCTCATTGATTTCTATTGTGCATGACAGTCAATTGTGTCATTCTCCTACACTGATTTTTACAGTGCATGACAGTCAACAATGGGACGGTGGTGTCATTCTGTCACACTGATTGTTATTATAGTGTTATTCAGTGTTTATTCAATTGTCACCATTATTCAACCAT
Organism: Homarus americanus; assembly: GCF_018991925.1. Taxonomy (NCBI): domain Eukaryota; kingdom Metazoa; phylum Arthropoda; class Malacostraca; order Decapoda; family Nephropidae; genus Homarus; species Homarus americanus. The sequence continues at coordinate 276,491 of NW_024731829.1, read as the reverse complement.
TTATTTAGTTTCCTCCATGATCACTCACTGTGTACAGGTCCGCGTGTAATGTCTGCCTGTGTGTCTGCCTGGCCTGTTTATTTGTCTGCCTGTGTGTCTGCCTGGCCTGTTTATGTGTCTGCCTGTGTGTCTGTGTGTATCTACCTGCCTGTCTGTTTGTGTGTCTGTGTGTATCTACCTGCCTGTCTGTTTGTGTGTCTGTGTATCTACCTGTCTGTCTGTTTGTGATTATCTGTTTGTCTATTTGTGTGTTTTGGTTCAATGTTACGAAAAGTTCACAGTTGGTTGTCTTTATCTAAATAATAAAACACTGCTCAGTTTTGGTCAACATGGGGATAAGGTCACGATTATAGGTCATCCATAAGGGTTACGGTTATAGGTCATCCATAAAGGTCATGGTTATAGGTCATCCATACAGGTCACCCACTGTGGTAAGCTGCCATTATGTTTTTTTGACGAGAAACAAAATGCTAAATTAAGGGAAAGAATGAGAGACTAGGGGTATTACCCACAGTTCACCCATAGTCCACCCAAATATCCACGACCCAACCACTCATCCACGACCCAACCACGCACCCACAAACCAACCACATACCCACAAACCAACCACGCATCCACGACCCAACCACATAACCACAAACCAACCACGCATCCACGACCCAACCACATACCCACAGACCAACCACACACCCATAGTCCATCCATATACCAACAACACCCACACCTTACCCATACACAGCCCCACACACCCACAACCCACCCACACACCCGCTCACATCGTATATGAATCAAAGGGAAATGTATTTAATTCATTCATGAACTATATTAAAAAAAACGGAGGAACACACACAGACACACACACACACACACACACACACACACACACACACACACACACACACACACACACACACACACACACACACACACACACACACACACACACACACACACACACACACACACACACACACACACACACACAAACACACGTATATGCTAATTAACACTTAATTATACAGTATACCACCTATTAAAAATTAATTTCTTAGGTTTGATTTGGTAAAGTTTGTCTCACCTTTACCGCGAAGTTCTGACACTTGAGGGAGGTAAACATGTGTGTGTGTGTGTGTGTGTGTGTTTTGTTGTTGTTTGGGTGTGTGTGTGTGTGTGCGTTTTGTTGTTGTTTGGGTGTTTATCCAGATATTTTAGTCTCGTGTTTATTTTATCCAGTTCCTTCCTTCCTTCCTTCCTTCCTTCCTTGTCGCTAGCATTTATGGGCAGGATGGTGTTGAAGTCGATAGGGATTAGAAGGACTGGTAGGACTAGAGAGGTGGGAGGATAGATGGGTGAGGAGGTAAGGTATGAGGATGCAGAAGAGAAGGAGGGAGGAGAAGAGGGCAGGAGGGAGGAGAAGGGGGCAGGAGGGGGAGGGGAGGGGCAGGGAGGAGAAGGGGGAAGGGGCTGGAGGAGAAGGGGCAGGAGGGGAAGGGGGCTGGAGGACAGAAGGAGCAGGAGGGAAGGGGGGCAGGAGGGGGGCAGGAGGGGGGGGGGGAGGGGGAGGGGGCAGGGGCAGGAAGGGGCAGGGAGGAGGGGCAGGAGGGAGGGAGGGGCAGGAGGGAGGAAGGGGCAGGAGGGAGGCAGGATGAGAAGGAGGAGGAGGAGGGGCGGGGGAGGAGTAAGATAGGAGGAGACAGGAAGGTGAACGAGAAGCTCATTATCTCCCCTCCCCTTTATCTCCCACTTCTCTCCGGTCATCTGTTTATACTGGATAGACCGAGGCGCCCAAGTGATTAAAGCAACTAATGACTACTTACTACACAACCCTCATTATGGTGCGGCCGCCTGACGTTCTGCCCCATAATGACACCTTTACGAGGACGACACTGGACCACTAGGCGATCGTTCATCATCTTTGTTTTAATGGTACGAGTATTAGATGGCTAAGTGGAGGAGGTTTTAACGAGGAGTGTCCCTCCTCCCCTTTACTCCTCACTCACCCATTCCCCCTTACTCCTTACCCCCCCTTTCTCCTCACCATGTGGTTTATAAGCTGCTGCTGGTGGTCTGCTCTCGTATAGGTAAGGTAGTGGCATCATGGAGGAGGGTGTGTGTTGTTACCCCCCTGGTTCTTCTTCCTCCTCCTCCTCCTCCTCCTCCATCACCACTTCCACCTCCTTCTCCCCTCTTCCACCACTTTGATGAGGGCCACTGTCTTCACCTCCTGGCTGGTCGTTCTCAGGTAATATCATAATAATTTGACCTACAAGATGGACTCTCTCTTGCTCTCTCTCTCTGCTCTCTCTCTCTCTCTCTCTCTCTCTCTCTCTCTCTCTCTCTCTGTGGTCTCATCACCTCCCATGCTCTCCTCTGTATCACTCTATCACCTCCCACAGTATCATCCCACACTGCCTCACTCACTCTGTATCACTTCCCACTCTGTATCACCTCCCACCCTGTATCACCCCCCACTTAGTATCACCTCCCACTCTGTATCACCTCCCACTCACCCTGTATCACTTCCCACTCTGTATCACCTCCCACTCAATCTCCATCGCCGCCTTTCAAGTATCACTCCAACAAAATAGTTCTTGCTGACTCAGACTTGCTAACAAGGTTATCATTATTCCACATCTTAATATCTGGAGAAACTGGTCGGCCTTAAGTCAGCGATAAGGAGAGAGCTTTGTCTGAGTACCGCCACAGTTATAATTATGTGTGTGTGTGTGTGTGTGTGCTTATGTCAACTTGAATGTATGAATATTTATCACAGGAAGTTGAAGTGTTAGTCTGTGGTGAGAATAAGGGGGTGTGTTATTGGTGGAGGTGGTGGTGGTGGTACAGGTGGAGGTGGCGTAGGGGGAGGAGGAGGAGGTGGTGCACAAGGAGAAGGGGGTAGTGCAGTAGGAGGACAAGGGGGGTGCAGGAGGAGGAGGAGGAGTGTAGTGCAGTGCAGCGTGCGTGGACGTGTGTTTGTCTCTCAGTCTGTGTGTGTGTATGTGCTTGCGTCCGTGTGTTTGTGTGTATTTCAGAGAAGAAAGGAGAACGTAAGACAAGAAAAATCAAGAGTTAAGAGGGAAAGAGAAAGAGAGAAAGAGAGAGACAGAGAGAAAGAAAGAAAGAGAGAGACAGAGAGAAGGGAGGTTGGTAGGTTTAGTGCAGTGAGCCAGACAACTCATGCCTCTGGCTCACCACTTGTTCTCACCAACAGAGTCTGGAGTCAACACCTGTGAGCCACCACCTGCTGACACCCACCTACCTGCCTGCCTCACACACATACTGCTTAACCTGCCCTCATGTTAATTAGTGTTTAGTGTGTGTGTGTGTGTGTGTGTGTGTGTGTGTGTGTGTATCTGTCTGTCTGTCTGTCTGTCTGTGTTAAAATATATGACGTTCATGTTTACGATTCATAAATCATAGTCCGAATCGTTTGTCATAGCGAACGACAAAGCGATAATCTCTTATGTTAAACTCCAATTGAATAATTTTGTTCAGAATTTACGAGTCATGGGTGATTAAAATTGATAAAAATACAGCAAAAAATAATTTAATGTTTATTCTCAAATTACAAATCAAATTTTATTCTTGGAAAATTATTTGAAATTCGACTTTTTTTTTTAATAGGAATTATGACCACTAAAAATATTGTTGTATAATGTGACACAAGGATGAAAATATTATACTTGTGTTATACCACATCACCACACCTGTTACATTACATCACCACACCTGTTATGTATTGCACTAAAGGTTGTATGACACGGGTATTAGGTTGTTGTTATTGTATCATTTGTTGTAGCAGTTGTTGGTTTTGTCTATGTTGGTGTTGGTCTTAATAATGTATCCCACTTTAAAGGCTCAAGATATTTCCTCGGCGTATTAGATGTCAAGTTTTACGTCGTAGAAATGTATAAAACGACACGAGCGACAGAACCAGCCCTGGAATCATTCATATAACTTTGTCACAACCACACCAGCGACGCCATTAGCCTGGGAAGCGTTCGGCCTGAAAAGATATTAAGAATTCTATCAATGATGGCCTTATATTCCTGACGTTGAAATATTATTGTTATTTGACGAGGCTCTGAGTGGGTGGGTGTGTGTGGGTGGGTGTTGGTCGGTGTGTAGGTGGGTGTTGGTCGGTGTGTAGGTGGGTGGTAGGTGTTGGTCGGTGTGTGTGTGTGTGTAGGTGGGTGGTGGGTGTTGGTAGGTGTGTGTGTGTAGGTGGGTGGGAGTGTGGGTAGGTGTGTGTGTGTAGTTGGGTGGTGGGTGTTGGTAGGTGTGTGTGTGTGTGTGTAGGTGGGTGTTGGTAGGTGTGTGTGTGTAGGTGGGTGTTGGTCGGTGTGTAGGTGGGTGGTAGGTGTTGGTCGGTGGTAAACAACAAGTGATCTAATATTTGTGAAGTTCCTCGGCTGTGTTGGTCAAGGGAAAACCATTAAATTTTCATGATTTTTTTTTTACCTTGTGCAGGCCTGACCTGACCTGACCTGACCTATGACTCACCTTCGCCAACACTGAATCGTTCACACACGTCCAACACACATTATCCACGTGTCATGTGTAATTAAAACCCCTCAATCACTTTTTTTTTTGCTCTTTATGGAAAATTTGTTTATTTTGACCCTTCACACTGACCTTTGACCTTGACCTTTGATCTCTAACTTCCTCCTACTCCGGTGTCTCACTCGCTCTATATATTTTTACATGTTATTTACACGCCACACAGGATGAAATAGTCAGAAAAAATGTGAATTGATTCCGATAAAAATTTCCATCATTATTCAAACGATTTAACGATTTGAACCAATTAATTATATTCTAATATAATGATAAGAATTAGTTATATGTTTTACAGTCATGACACAGGCAGGACCACCTATTACAAACAGTCATGACACACAGACTGGTCCAGGTGACACAGAGACTGGACCAGTTATTAATAGCCATGACACACAGACTGGCACCAGTTATTACAGTCATGACCTCTTGACATACGTGACACTCCACAGCCGACTCCTCTGACTGTTATTATTGTCAGCGTCATGCACGAGGACATAAGTGTAATTTAATTTAATGTTAAGTTATTACTACCATTGAGAGGGGCCAGTTTCTCGTGTGTGGGTTTGTCTGTCTGTTTCTCTGTGTGTGTGTATGTATGTATGTATGTATGTATGTATGTATGTATGTATGTATGTATGTATCTACAGCACACATCATACTCCCACAGTGTTCACGTTCTTTATATCTCTGACTTTACTTGTATTGACAGATAAATATTTTCGCGTGATAGTATCGGGTCAGGTCTTGTGAGAGTGGAAAACTTTTTTAAAGATTTTTCCCTGAGATGAAGGTAATAAATGAGGGCCAGGGATTTCCAGCTGCCTGTAACCCACCCCTACATTAGCTATTGGGAAGAGGTGGAGCGTGAAGCCCAGATCACCCGACGAGATGCTGACTACTGCAAGTGTTTAGCTGATGGAGGGAGACCTGGTTCCTCTCACTCCCTCGTCCCCCCCTCCCCCCAACACACATAACGCCTCCTCCCCCCCCCCCGCGCCACATACACACGCTCCCACACGCAGACACACATACAGTTAATGAGAATGTTTAAGTTAGGTACGATTAAGAATTCGTAACCAAACTAGGAATACAGATGAGTATGGTTGGTTAGGCTTCTCCTGACTCACATGTAAGTTAGTCAAGGTATGTATGTATGTATGTATGTATGTATGTATGTATGTATGTATGTACTGTATGTATGTATGTCACGTGGGTTTTATTATATATTGGTGGCGTTATCAGCTGGTACGGTGTGAGGCACTTTAACCATTACAAGGAGGGGGGCAAACCATCGGTTACAGAAGGTCGACACTCCTATACCGTACTACGAGACTTTCACCATGTGAGTCTAGATTATCAATGATGCCAACGGTAAATAGAGATCATAGGAAGCCTCTAGTTCCGCACCAGTGACTTTTTGAAACCTTTTTGGGGAGATATCTTTGAGTCGTAGCGTAAGTTAGCCAGCCGGATGAGTTCTTACATCATCTGTTGAAGGTAAAACTTAACGTATGAACCAATAGGAAGCTGGCCCCTGGGTAGCGTTGCCTAAGCTTTAAATGTGAGATTAGTCCAACATGAGTAAGGTGGACGACCGTCACACACACACATACGGCCAGAATATTATGCCTTGGGTTTCACTCTGTCAGTTTTTCTCTCTGGTGGGTGAAATAGACTCGATTTTGTATTAAATATTGACTGATATGACTTGTAATTCAACTGGTAAAGGTTAGATCATGTAAAATTTAGGCACCTCAGTGTAATTCACCTGATGGTTAAACACCCACACCCTTACCTTACCTTACCTTACCTTACCTTACCTTACCTTACCTTACCTTACCTTACCTTACCTTACCTTACCTCACCTTACCTCACCTTACCTTACCTTACCTTACCTTACCTTACCTTACCTTACCTTACCTTACCTTACCTTACCTTACCTTACCTTACCTTACCTTACCTCACCTTACCTTACCTTACCTTACCTTACCTTACCTTACCTTACCTTACCTTACCTTACCTTACCTTACCTTACCTTACCTTACCTTAGGTTGTTTAATCACCAGATGAACAATACTGGGGGGAGGGAAGGGAGGCTAATGGCTACTTTTAACGTGATCGAAAAAAATTATCAAAGTTCTCATTTGAATTCAAAGTTTTTGTGGAGTTTAACGACATAAAATTAATAATTTATCAATATCTCAAGACAAATTTACGCCACTCAAAAACTTCGTCCTCGAGTCTACAAAACCCACTTGAAACTCTTGAGTCTTGAGAAGAAGTATGTGGTATAAATTTCCTTTGATGTTTATACAAGTTTTATTTAGTGTAACTCGTCTTGTATGTGTGGGTTGTGTTGCTATGGTGTATACAAAAAATAATAATTGTGATTTTTTTTCCTCATGTCTGGTTGATTTGCTGACCTTCACTATCTGTACACACACACACACACACACACACACACACATACACACACATACACACACATACACACACATACACACACGGAATAAACTGGTCCCTACAATGATAATATAAATCGTGTATATTTATAGTGCGTCTCTCTCTCTCTCTCTCTCTCTCTCTCTCTCTCTTTCATTCATGTTGTTGTTGTTTTAGTTTATTTCTACACCCATGTACACTCACACCTCTACCTTCACTCTACACCCTCACTCTACACCCACTCCACCCACACCTCTACACCCTCACTACACCTCACCCACACCTCTACACCCTCACTACACCCACTACACCCACACCTCTACACCCTCACTCTACACCCACACCTCTACACCTACACCTCTACACCCACACCTCTACACCCACACCTCTACACTACACTCCACTCCACCCACACCTCTACACCCTCTCCACCCACACCTCTACACCCTCACTCTACACCCACTACACCCACACCTCTACACCCAATTCAAGCCCACACAGTCTTTAAATAATTACAACTGTGGGAACACGGAGAAATAGTTCCCCGAGTTGAAATATCATAACAACTATTTTGGAAATGTCTCGTTATCAGACACCAACCAGTACAGGTAACTGTCCATAACTGTGTAAGGTAACTGAGGAGACTGTGATTGTGTGGATGTGAGATTGTGTAAAATAGTGATTGTTCGACCGTGTTGAATATGTGGCGACGGAACTGTGCAAGTTTAATATTTGATACATTATTTACGAAGTTTTTCTAGTGATTGAAATATGCACACACACACACACACACACACACACACACACACACACACACACACACACACACACACATGTAATGCAATCACTGGAGGTAAATGATCCTGAAAATTAATATGATTGTGTAGGAATTAGTAATTTGGTGGAAATAATTATAAATTAGCTGACATAAGTTGTAGGTATATGTGTGCACAGGTGTATATTACTGCCTCTTGCAGGTGCGGCAGATACAAGTATTCACAGGTGTTCATTAATGTGACCCTGATAATGTGACCTTGATAATGTCATTTTCATGCTTATTTAATTAACCTAATCAACCATAAGAACAACCATAACACAATAATTAATTGACATGAACAGCCATAAGACAATAATAAATTAACCTGAACACCTGTAACAATAATAAATTAACCTGAACACCTGTAACAATAATTAATTAACCTGAACACCTGTAACAATAATTATACCTGTAACAATAATTAATTAACCTGAACACCTGTAACAATAATTAATTAATCTGAACACCTGTAACAATAATTAATTAACCTGAACACCTGTAACAATAATTAATTAACCTGAACACCTGTAACAATAATTAATTAACCTGGATAACCATAACACAATAATAATTAACACAATCCCATAACAATTTACCTGGAGGTTATATCACTCTCAGAAACACCTGCAATCACATCTCAGGTTGAAAAATATTGTTGTAATTTAAGGAATATATTAAATGTATTGCATCTTTGAGTAGCCCAGCAACGTGTGTTCCTTGAGGGGGGTGTCATGCAGAGTGTGTGAGGGGGGAGGGGGGGTACATGTCAAGTTGTAGGTGTTGTGGAATGCGTGGCAGGTTGTAGATGTAGATTACGGGGGTGGGGGAGGTAGGGGAATGAAGGAGGATAGAGGAATGAGAGGGGGGATGGGGGTAAAGGAGATTTAGGTAGAGTGAAATAGGAACGCTCTTATATAACTGATACATAATTATATATCTTCCTATAAGCTATATAATACCTCTTCTTACAAGCTATACATTATCTCTAATTATAGTTATACATATGATATACTTAATTAATATACCAGTATACTTCACAAGTTATTATGAACACATACCTGGCATATTCAGAATGACATATTTTTTTTAAAGTTCCAGCGCCTGTCAATGGCGACGTATGGTTTGTCACGCTACCTGGCTAGTTTTTAATCATACGAGCGCTATGACATGACATAACCGGTGTGTCACTCAGCCAGACTGTCAACCTGTCAGTTGATCACTATTCAGTCTACAGTAACTTGAACTTTCTAAATAATGTGTGTTGTAATGTTAGTTTGAGGACCCACATGTGTTGTAATGTTAGTTTGAGGACCCACGTGTGTTGTAATGTTAGTTTGAGGACCCACGTGTGTTGTACTGTTAGTTTGAGGACCCACGTGTGTTGTACTGTTAGTTTGAGGACCCACATATGTTGTACTGTTAGTTTGAGGACCCACGTGTGTTGTACTGTTAGTTTGAGGACCCACATGTGTTGTACTGTTAGTTTGAGGACCCACATGTGTTGTACTGTTAGTTTGAGGACCCACATGTGTTGCTGTTAGTTTGAGACCCACATGTGTTGTACTGTTAGTTTGAGGACTCCACATATGTTGTACCGTTAGTTGGAGGACCCACATATGTTGTACTGTTAGTTTGAGGACCCACTGTGTTGTACTGTTAGTTTGAGGACCTACATGTGACTGTTAGTTGAGGACCCACATGTGTTGTACTGTTAGTTTGAGGACCCACATGTGTTGTACTGTTATTTTGAGGACCCACATGTGTTGTACTGTTAGTTTGAGGACCCATGTGTTGCATTGTTAGTTTGAGGACCCACATATGTTGTACTGTTAGTTTGAGGACCCACATATGTTGTATTGTTAGTTTGAGGACCCACGTGTGTTGTAATGTTAGTTTGAGACCCATGTGTTGTAATGTTAGTTTGAGGACCCACATGTGTTGTAATGTTAGTTTGAGACCCACGTGTGTTGAGTTAGTTTGAGGACCCACATATGTTGTACTGTTAGTTTGAGGACTGTGTTGTACCCCACATGTGTTACTGTTAGTTTGAGGACCCACATGTGTTGTACTGTTAGTTTGAGGACCCACATGTGTTGTACTGTTAGTTTGAGGACCCACATATGTTGTACTGTTAGTTTGAGGACCCACATGTGTTGTACTGTTAGTTTGAGGACCCACGTGTGTTGTACTGTTAGTTTGAGGACCCACATGTGTTGTACTGTTAGTTTGAGGACCCACGTGTGTTGTACTGTTAGTTTGAGGACCCACATATGTTGTAATGTTAGTTTGAGGACCCACATGTGTTTTGTAGTTTAAGATACACATAAGGAGACATTTACTTCGTCACAGGTAAACGTCGTCTCACCTGCCGTAATTAAGAGGAACATTATATCGTGTCTTTTAATGTTCGACCAACACACAAACACAACACAAGGAACTATTTACATTATCAGGTCACATTATTAGGTCACATTATCAGGTCACATTATTAGGTCACATTATCAGGTCACATTAGAAGCGCACCCTACAATAGACACCAAGTCATATCACTCCAATTTTTATCTCCCAAAAGCATTAATTAACCCAAAATTCATTACTCAAGTCTTGGGTGAGTTAATGGGCATTTTTGTTATTTTTATTTATTTATTTTTTTTAAGTGAGGACGATAATTTCTCTTAAAGACATTTCCTGGGAAGTTGTAAGACACATTTCCGACTCTGAGAAAAAGTAAGAGAAATTTGTCGAATTCCAAGAAGGCAGTAATGGGGGATAGCTAAGTGTCGTCCCTTGGAGAAAAGCATGTCTTGTTTTGTTCCCTGTTGGTGTGTGTGGGTAGGTATGGGTGTGTGGGTGTGCGCTTGACTTGCGATTAGGTGTAAGTGCTTGTATTTGTGTTTTCATAGATATAACACACAACTCTCTCTCTCTCTCTCTCTCTCTCTCTCTCTCTCTCTCTCTCTCTCTCTCTCTCTCTCTCTAAGTCCACCACAGTTCAGTTAACTAAGCGTGAAGGTCCTTGACATATTCCCCTTTTGGCCGCCAGAGTGAGGGCGAGGCGGGGAAAATGTGGGAGGGAAGGTGGAGGGAGAGGTGTGGAAAAGGAAGGGTGAAGATACTGATTGTGGGAGGGAGGGTGGATGGAGGGGTGTGGGAGGGAGGGTGGATGGATGGAGGGGTGTAGGAGGGAGGGTGGGAGGTTGGGGCGTAGAAGGAAGGGAAGGAGGGAAGATGGTTGTATTAAATATGGGAAGAATGGTAGAAAGGGAGTTGTGGGAGGGATATGTGGAGATATTTGATGATGGGGGAGGGATCAAGGAAGGGGAGTGGAAGAGACGGGGAGTTGAGGGAGGGAGAGAGAGGTAACAGTAAACGTTAATAGCATTACTACACTTCATAGATGTATTTACCAGTATTTTACAAGCCTAACATTTTGTTTGTCTTTTGGAAATAGACTTTTGGGTCTCGTGTGGCTGGATTTGTTTATTTGATCAGTATTTTTATCTTTATTTAAAATTTGTATTTATTTACCCTGACTTTACCTTCGGGATTCATTTCAAATATTTCATCAAGTTTAATCATCGACTGGAACCTGGGAAAATATATTGATAAAAATGGATTTAACCAAATATTTTTAGAGAGTGAAAATTAAATTCCTTTCTGCAGGCTATATCATGTTTATGTTTACATCAAATAAATAAATATTGACTCCGTTACATGTAATCAAGGAGTGTGTGTGTGTGTGTGTGTGTGTGTGTGTGTCTTTGATTTGATTTTTAATGTTTGTGTTAATGTATTTTTAACTCGGTTACACGAACCACAGGTACGGTTTATATTTTTTATTGTTATCGTTGTCGACCTCTCGCTTGCCACCGGTTCATGCATATTTGCCCATGGATCACATATACTTCTCGACCCGACCCGCATCAACCCAACCCGACCCAACCAAACCCAATCCGACCTCACCGGACCCATCTCAACCCAACCAAACCCCGGCAGAAGTCGTGTGTGACCTCAACCAGGGTGCAGGACCGGCTACCGCCTCAGTCTGACAAAACACGAAACGTTTAAACTTTTCTCCCTAAGCCAACAGGGAGCGGTATTGGTAGGAGTCACGTTTGACCAAGCTTTGGCCTGAATGTTGAGGAACTGCGACAGGCAAATTGTGTTTATATGAAGAAAATGAAAGAGAGATGGAAGACGGGGAGGAATGATTATATTCAATGTTATTATTTCCACATTGGTTAAAAATTATTCGCTGACGTATAGTAATTATAGTACTTTTTCCTCAAGTATGAGTTACATAAAATGGCTTAATTATATGACTTACCTATGACTTACCTGTACTATCTTGATTTGATTAATCTCTCAACATCACCTGTGTTTGTTTATAATATTCAAGGAGAACAAAAGAGCTGCTAAATATTTTGATCCAAAACATTACACTAACAAATTTTATTCTCTTCTCCAGATTTAATAAAAGTATGAAACAAAAATTTAATTGTAAAGGAAAGGTGAACAGTAGTAAGATATATATATAATGGTCCTGGTACAAGTTTTAATGAACCGCACTGCAAGAAGTTGGTCAGAATTTGTCCCGTGTTAACCAAGTCAAGAACATTGAAGAATATTAAGTTGAAAAAATAGAAGTTTCATCGCAGTTTTATGTCTTGTGAGTGACTGATGCACCTTCACCTGTGTCGTGAGGGCGGGTGTCGTGAGGGCGGGGGTCGTGAGGGCGGGGGTCGTGAGGGCGGGGGGTCGGGAGGGCGGGGGGTCGAGGGCGGGGGCGGGGGGTCGAGGGGGGGGTCGTGAGGGCGGGTGTCGTGAGGGCGGGGGTCGTGAGGGCGGGGGTCGTGAGGGCGGGGGTCGTGAGGGCGGGTATCGTGAGGGCAAGTGCTAGTGACGCCCTCACTTCCATCACTAGCATAAGCAGATGATCTTAAACTTGTTTCTAGAGTGATAATATTTCTTTAGTTCTGCTGAGAAACAATTAAGAGTGAGAACGACTGATTAAAATGCTCACTTAAACGTCTGAGAAACAAAAGTTAATATTAACGTAGAGATTTAGACTGTTCTAAATAACAAAATGGGTGAACAAATTTGAAGTACTTATATTGTGTGTGTGTGTGTGTGTGTGTGTGTGTGTGTGTGTGTGACATTAAAACAACTGTAGGGAAGAGAACTTTTGCATAGCTCTTAAAATTAACTAATAACTGAGTGACTGGTGACTGGTGAGTTACATGACTGTTGACTGGAGGACATGGTGCTGTGTGTTCCTTGGCAGTTGACTGTTTTCGGCAGCGAGACCTTTAACTTTCGAAACAGTGAAGGTTACACACAAACACAAACACACACACACACACACACACACACACACACACACACACACACACAATCACAGAACACATAACCCCAAAAATGTCACCTGTGTGTAAGTCATTCATCTTAAATAATACAAAAATAGGTTAATGTTAGGAATGTTTCTCACACTATCGGGCTAATGAATGATGTACTAGACGTGTGTGGTTCACTGTACAGGTGTTTATATCATGGTGTAGTGTTTATATCATGGTGTTGTGTTTATATCATGGTGTAGTGTTTATATCATGGTGTAGTGTTTATATCATGGTGTAGTGTTTGTATCATGGTGTAGTGTTTGTATCATGGTGTAGTGTTTGTATCATGGTGTAGTGTTTATATCATGGTGTAGTGTTTATATCATGGTGTAGTGTTTATATCATAGTGTAGTGTTTATATCATGGTGTAGTGTTTATATCATAGTATAGTGTTTATATCATGGTGTAGTGTTTATATCATGGTGTAGTGTTTATATCATGGTGTAGTGTTTATATCATGGTGTAGTGTTTATATCATGGTGTAGTGTTTGTATCATGGTGTAGTGTTTGTATCATGGTGTAGTGTTTGTATCATGGTGTAGTGTTTATATCATGGTGTAGTGTTTATATCATGGTGTAGTGTTTATATCATAGTGTAGTGTTTATATCATGGTGTAGTGTTTATATCATAGTATAGTGTTTATATCATGGTGTAGTGTTTATATCATGGTGTAGTGTTTATATCATGGTGTAGTGTTTATATCATGGTGTAGTGTTTATATCATGGTGTAGTGTTTGTATCATGGTGTAGTGTTTGTATCATGGTGTAGTGTTTGTATCATGGTGTAGTGTTTATATCATGGTGTAGTGTTTATATCATAGTGTAGTGTTTATATCATGGTGTAGTGTCTATATCATGGTGTAGTGTCTATATCATGGTGTAGTGTATATATCACAGTGTAATGTTAATCTCATAGTGTAGCACTAGCCACATAGTGTAGCAATAACCACACGGCGTTGCATTAACCGCACAGTTTAGCATTAACCACACAGTATAGCGTCACCCACACAGTGTAGCATTAACCACAGTATCACTCACTTTTAATACACGTCTTCTTCCTCTATAACAACACCTTAACACTACTCATACACAGATTACTATTGGTAATATAATTCACAGCCTACGAGTCCCTAATCACTTCCTCATTAAATCAAACGCTGGAGGAAGCAAGATTTAAGGGGACTATAAATTCTTGAGTTACGTAAGATTCATGCAGTGCGATGCCGTCTTACTGAGCAGAAGCTGTGGCTACTTGTGATCTACAGTTGTGGCCACTTGTGATGTACAGTTGTGGCCACTTGTGATGTACAGTTGTGGCCACTTGTGATGTACAGTTGTGGCCACTTGTGATGTACAGTTGTGGCTACTTGTGATGTACAGTTGTGGCCACTTGTGATGTACAGTTGTGGCCACTTGCGATGTACAGTTGTGGCCACTTGTGATGTACAGTTATGGCCACTTGCGATGTACAGTTGTGGCCACTTGTGATGTACAGTTATGGCCACTTGCGATGTACAGTTGTGGCTACTTGTGATGTACAGTTGTGGCTACTTGTGATGTACAGTTGTGGCCACTTGTGATGTACAGTTATGGCCACTTGCGAGGTACAGTTGTGGACAAAATTCCCTGGACTCTTAGTATTATTATCTGGTTTGGTTGTGTTAAATACTCAAGGATCATTAGGAGAAAGGGATTGGGATTTTATTAATGTATTTTATATGATTTTTGTATTTTGTATTAAGGATTTTTGTTGTTGTTTCGTCAGATTGGGATGAAAAGTGATGTGGGTATTTTGACTGTAATTTTGCGTTGTTATATAGGTCTGTGTGTGTGTGTGTGTGTGTGTGTGTGTGTGTGTTTGTGTTTGTGTGTGTGTGTGTGTGTGTGTGTGTGTGTGTGTCCACCATCAGTAAAAAATATTCCATTATGAGTCTGGTGTGAACTGATGTGACGGGAGGTGAGTTAAGGTTCCCACAATGACTAATTAAAGTAGTTCTTCACCCAACTTTCTGCCGCTGATGATCCTCGCCCCAAAGTTTTCCTTCTCTATCACAGCCAGACTGATTTAAGGTCATACGTCATCATGAGATTTGGGTTTCATTATCCTTGTATTTCGTTTTGTTATAAGGTAAATACTGTAGGAGATAAGAGTGTGTGTTTATGTAAGATTATTCAATGTTTGTCAGAATGTTCGTTGTTTGTGGAAGATTAGTTGTTTGTGTTAGATTAGAAGTTATTTATGTTAGATAATTAGTTGTTTACGTAAGATTATTTGTTTATGTAGGATTACTAGTTTCACCTTATGACTCATTCTATTTACATTTTTGATATTACTGTTTTTATACAGATTAAATACGATCATATAGTGTCATATTTAATAGGCAGTGTTACAGTGAACATTGATATACTATTTATTAAAGATAAGTTTTACCTTCAATAGAATGATCTCAATAATCAGATCAAATGGCCGTGAAGTATAATAAATAATTCAGTTGTTTTTTATTGAATTAAAGGTATTCCAGGAATTAATTATCAATAGATTAATGGAGTATTATTGACCCCCCCTCCCCCTGAGCGTTTCAAAGAACTATTTTAATAATCCATGACAAAAGTCAATTTGTTGAAGGTTATCTAATGTGTTGTGTAGAAGAAAAAAAAAGACGTGATGATTTGTTAATGAGTTATGTTGTGTTTGAGGTGTTGGTGTCTTTTGTGTTGTGTATCGTGTTATAATGTTGTGAAAATGTTGATGATTTATTGTGTGTAATTATCTGATGTTACAATACAAAAGTAGACCGGTAAACTCACACAGGTAAACAGGTAGACTCACACAGGTAAACAGGTAAACTCACACAGGTAAACAGGTAGACTCACACAGGTAAACAGGTAGACTCACACAGGTAAACAGTTAAACTCACACATCTGCAAATTAGAGGTAACACAGAGAAGACAAAGGAATTAATTTTTTAATTTTTTTTCCTACTTTTTTCACTTTGTTTCTGAGAGAAATACAAGATCACAGAACGTAGATAGACAAGAACAGTCTTGGGGTTGACTGATGACGTTGTGAAGGTCCTTAATTCAACAGCAATCCACAAATTTCCTTTTATCCAGCATCAACTAAGAGAGGTTATCGCTGCTCTAAATCTTCTCAAATTGGGTAAAAATTGTCCATGTGCGGCGTATTTAAGCTTATATAAGTAATAGTATTTTTATGGAGTTAAATAATTGCTAATTAGCTTATGGTAATTCTGGTGAAATTTAAACCCTCTTTATATTCCAGATGTTTTTTTTGTTTTATATATTGTTTATTTTTTGTCTAATTTATATCAGGATTTTTTCTTATTTATTCATATAGAGAGTTTAGTGACATATATTTATGCCTTTAACACGTGGGGTTTTTAAATACAGTCTTCAGACATGACACCTCTGATACTGTGACACATGACACCTCTGATACTGTGACACATGACACCTCTGATACTGTGACACATGACACCTCTGATACTGTGACACATGACACCACCCCCAGTATGATTACACATGTCACCACCAGTACTCTGACACCACCAGTAGTACGACACCACCAGTACTATGACACCACCAGTACTATGACACCACCAGTACTATGACACCACCAGTACTATGACACCACCAGTACTATGACACCACCAGTACTATGACACCACCAGTACTACGACACCACCAGTACTATGACACCACCAGTACTATGACACCACCAGTACTATGACACCACCAGTACTATGACACCACCAGTACTATGACACCACCAGTATGACACATCCAGACTATGACACCACCAGTACTATGACACCACCAGTACTATGACACCACCAGTACTATGACACCACCAGTACTACGACACCACCAGTACTATGACACCACCAGTACTATGACACCACCAGTACTATGACACCACCAGTACTATGACACCACCAGTACTATGACACCACCAGTACTATGACACCACCAGTACTATGACACCACCAGTACTGCAGCACCGCAATTACTGCCAGCACCACACCAGTACTATGACACCACCAGTACTACGACACCACCAGTACTACGACACCACCAGTACTATGACACCACCAGTACTATGACGGTATAATAGTGAGTAATTTGTTTGTTTATGACTCATATTTTGTTAAAGGGTCCGCGTACATTGTTCATAGCGGGGGGAGGGGTGTACATTGTTCATGGCACTAGGGGGTTGTACGTACATTGTTCATGGCACTAGGGGGGTGTACGGCCATTGTTCATGGGGTAATTGGGGGTGTACGTACATTGTTCATAGCGGGGTGTACATTGTCTGGCGGCACTGGGGGAGTGTGTACGTACATTGTTCATGGCGGTGCACTGGGGGGGGTGCATGCACATTGTTCATGGCACTGGGGGGTGTACGTACATTGTTCATAGCGGGGGGTACATTGTCTATGGCACTGGGGGGAGGTAAAATGTACATTGTTCATGGCACTAGGGGGGGGGTGTACGTACATTGTTCATGGCACTGGGGGGGAGGTGTACGTACATTGTTCATAGCACTGGGGTGGTGGTATACGAACATTGAACTCACAACTAATATAATTTTATCTTATTGCATTCATTCGCTCATCATACACTCACTTTGTATTGTAAAAAGAGAATTAATATCACATCTGAATATAATCCTAATAAGATCAATTTACATAATTTATTTCCATTTTGTGAATTTTAGTCTAACAGGGGAGGTTAAATACCGTCATTATTAAGCTTATGTAAATTAAAACAGGGTTATGCATCAAAGGACATTATGTTTATTGTTACCTGACAATATACGGGTTCACTACGCCTCTTATCCGGGTTGTCTGTCTGTCTAGTTACCATGTAATCATCTTATCAAGACTACTGACCTGAGCTTGTTTCAATACCGCGGAGTGAGAGGCTGAAGACATGTTGTTAGTATATGTGAAGTGTAAGTAGAAGACATAACCCTAAGCGTAGCGATACTCATTTGTTTTTTAATGTCTGAGTATAAGTGAAGTAAAAATGGAACATGTATTATTAACCTGGCGATACTCATTTGTTTATTAGTGTCTATAAGTAATGTTTCTAATGGACTCAGTGAAAATGGCGATGTTCATTTGTTTTCTAAGCGTCTATTAGTAATGTTTTTATTCGACTCTGTAAAGGTATAAAGGAAAAGGTGGGAAAAATTGTAATGTTTATGAATTTTATCGTTTTATTTTTTATTTCATCCATCATGTATTTACCTTAGTTTTAAAACATTACAGTTTCCTTTTGTATTTTAATTTTGTACCGGATGTGAAACGAAGTAAAATGAAGTTAATACTATATCAAATTTTCATGATATTTTGTTGCCTAAAACGTTGATATAAAATTACCAAAGTTTACGAAAAAAAATTATATACCATTTTACCGTGACTCAGACTGTCTTTTGTTATGAATAGAGGGGAGAAAGGTGTTCCCCTCTACACATAGTACACATTACAAGTCTGACCAAGTATTTGATGGTTAGAGACTTTATTTAGGCTCGTTTTTCTCATTATTTTAAGATAAATTTATAAACATTTGTGCTGAGAAGATCATAAAGTTGTTAGAATCTTAGATATAAAAGAAAAGCTAAGAATGTTGGGTAACTCCTTCTACATTAGTCAATAGTGAGAATATTGGAGGATGTTTAATTGGGGAATATACCGGTAGATGAGGAACATACTGATAGAAGTGGAATACCCAAGCAGTAGATGTACACAACTCGGCCAGTAGATATACAAGACAATAGCCGTGTTCACTTTCTCTGGACAAATATTCCTTTCAAATATTCTACCAGAGTTCTGTGTGTGTGTGGGGGAGGTGGGGGGGGGGGGCTAAGTATGTGCGCATATGTGTGTGTGTTGCGAAATGATAAGGTAAAGTAACATCATCCTGGCCTTTACAATCCTGCCATAATAGCAGCTCGATCGACAATCATACATACTGCCTTACTGTACCGATAAGAGGATAATTTATTGGGGCCTCATAATGTCCACTCGTGACATAAATTATCAGGGATGGTGTCAGGCTGTAGGTGAGGCAGGTAGCTACTTAGGTGACCCAAGCCCCTCTGATGACTTAAGGCACCGTGGTATTATGACTTATGGTATTGTATGGTACTATGGTATAATATGTTGCGTAAGTAGCTCCCGTAACTACTGACCAATATAGTTACGGGCAGTGCAGATACAGCATATTGTCAGGTACTGCACTCGACTAACTTCGCTTCCCCAAATTCTAAAGTTAGGTACCCATTTACAACTTGATGGTAGCGCGAACCGGTGATCTCATGGCAAAAGTCGAGAGTTTTATCCTCTCAGCCGCTGTAATTCAAACATATTTACCACTGGATAGGTTAAAACATGCATATATAAACCAGTGGATAGGTCTAAGCGTACACATATAAACCATTGGATAGGTTTAAACATACATGTATAAACCACTGGATAGGTATACACAGGTACACAGACTTACATGACAACATTGGCATTATCTGGTGTAGTTTCCTCTTTATATTTGTTACTTTGGTTTTCTATTAACCTTTCCAAGTCGAGTGACACACGAGGTACAATGTGTTGTGTATTATGGTAAAGAACGATACTGCTTGAGAAATGTGTCTTTCTCTCTGTTACGTTTATTCTGTCTCTTTCTCTCTCAATCATTCTCTTTACTTTGTCTCCTGCCTCTCTCTCTGTTCTCTCTATTTCTCTCTCTCTCTCTCTGTCTTTGTCTATTTTCGTCTTCTCTCTCTGTGTATCTCTACCTCCCTATTCCTTCTGTCTCTCCCTATACCTTCCCCTGTTGATGTGTTTATCTCTCCTCCAGCGTGTATCATGGCACCATAAAGAGTCAGGTATTCCCCCAGACAGTAACAGTAAACTTGGAGCTGAAGGTTGGGAGCGAGCCATCCAGATAATGGTTCCTCACTCACAGGGAAACACAGCCGTTGTAGATAACTATTACTGTAATGTTTCTTGTCATCACCGACACTGTCAAGGTAAAACTGTAACACATGTAACGTGGTGTGTGTGTGTGTGTGTGTGTGTGTGTGTGTGTGTGTGTGTGTGTGTGTGTGTGTGTGTGTGTGTGTGTGTGTGTGTGTGTGTGTGTGTGTGTGTGTGTGTGTGTGTGTGTGTGTGTGTGTGTGTGTGTGTGTGTGTGTGTGTGTGTGTGTGTGTGTGTGTGTGTGTATGTATGTCTGTACGTGTGTGTATATACCAGCAACACAATGGTTCAGTGGTTATAGTCAACAATACTGTACACTAAAGCGACTCTGGTCATGAAATACACCACGCGTCAGTAATCCTCTCACGTCGACTTTCACCAAAATGAAAAAAATATATATATATTACAAAATGTTGATATCGTGATCAGGGGACTACTGGGTGTTAGACTAAGTTGACCTAACCTAACCTGACCTATCCTAACCTAACCTAACCTAACCTAACCTAACCTAATCGAGTCAAAAGTTATGCTCGCAGTTTTATGGTACTCGTAAGGTTATTTTTGTGACTTACTTTGTTGTTCCATATGAAGATTTCTGTCTCTCTACTGTGGAGGCTGGAAGAGACGTGGTGAGGGAGAAATGGGAGACGTGGGGGTTGTGAGGGGGAGATGAGAGACCTGGGGTGAGGGGTGGTGAGGAGAGACGTGGGTGTTTGGTGAGGGGGAGATGAGAGACGTGGGGTGAGGGGTGGTGAGGAGAGACGTGGGGTTTGGTGGAGGGGAGATGAGAGACCCTGGGGTGAGGGTGGTGAGGAGAGACGTGGGTGTTTGGTGAGGGGAGATGAGAGACGTGGGGTGAGGGGTGGCGAGGAGAGACGTGGGTGTTTGGTGAGGGGGAAATGAGAGACGTGGGGGGTGGTGAGTGAGGGAGAGATGTGATACTATAGTGATCAAAAAGTCCCTGTGCACCTGTAATAATCATCCTCATCAATATTTCTCAATTTAAACTGTGTTATGTTTGTACAGAGAAAATTAGACTAGTGGATGATAATATACGTTTCTTTGTTGCTCTTATATAACATTTACTAAGACTATTTACAATATTTATTAAAGTTTAACAATGTAAATAACAATAAGATTGATTATTATTGGTGCATAGGGACTTTTCGATCACCTCTGTACAATACTCCACACTGTATCCAGTAGACATATAATTAGACACATTTTAGTGATATTGAGGAACAGTTTACGAGTTGTGGCTGAGAGAAGCCTTGATGGAATGACCGCCACTCTCATCACTTTTATGATCATTAAAATTTGATCTATGACATTTAGGTGAGCAATGAACAAAGTTATGGTGATTGATGTCATTAGCCAGTCTGTCGGCGAATAGACCAGCCAGATATAAATTTTATAGCGATTTGGATATAAGGCATGAGGAGAAAAGAAAGCTATATTTAGTAGATCTGTTTAATATAGCAAGTTGGTCAGAGTGATTTATATAAGTTTGAATATTATTTATTCATAAATTTGTGCAAAAAAAGCTTAAAAATATTTGTTGATAAATCTGTGCAAAAAAAAAAGCTTGAAAATATTAGTTAATAAACCTATGCAAAACAACAACTTGAAGTTATGTTGATGTAATGAACCGAAACAGTAAAACAACTCCTGATTAAAAATAATTAATTAACCTAACAAATTGTTGAAAATGGCCAATTCAGAGTTACAGAACTATGTTGCTGTAATCATCATTTAAACTGCTCTCCATGCATGAACTGGCTATCGTGCAAATTGAAATAATACATAATTCAACGACCATCAACAATGTAACTCTCGTCTGTATAACTCACCTGATGGCTTACATGACGTCACTACTGTATAAACTAGCAGGTGTGTGTGGTACTGCATTAACTAGTAGGTGTGTGTAGTACTGTATTAACTAACAGGTGTGTGTACTACTGTATTACTAGCAGTGTGTGTAGTACTGTAATAACTAACAGGTGTGTAGTACTGTGTTAACTAGCAGGTGTGTAGTACTGTATTAACTAACAGGTGTGTGTAGTACTCTATTAACTAGCAGGTGTGTGTGTGTAGTACTGTATTAACTAGCAGGTGTGTAGTACTGTATTAATTAACAGGTGTGTGTAGTACTCTATTAACTAGCAGGTGTGTGTGTGTAGTACTGTATTAACTAGCAGGTGTGTAGTACTGTATTAATTAACAGGTGTGTGTGTGTGTATTAACTAGCAAGTGTGTAATACCGTAATAATAGCCAACAGGTATAACAACAGATAAAATAATTAGGAATAAGACTGCAGATAATATCACTGTGGGTTACTTGCCCCTGGAGTCGCACGAATAACTTAACCTTTTGTGTGTAAAGTTCAAGATCATTTTAGCTTACTGGAGTGAGTAACCTGTAAATTACCAACGCACTATAAGACGAAAATAACTCCAATATTAAATTACCCAAGTGAATCATGTAGCTCTTAACTCCATTATACACAGGTAGCCAACTGCATTATACACAGGTAAATTTATGGATGCAACGAGTTAACAAATTCTCAAAAGCAACAATACTAATGATTTATATTACCTTGTAGTTAAAGTAAGTTACCTGATGGCACTAAGTCGAGGCCATCTGAGAAAAACATTAACCAGATTTTAACTTTAATGTATGTCAAGAGTTAGTAATATATTAGGGATATAAAATGTGATATAGGGGATAATTTTTAACAGGATATAAGATAGTCTCGAGTACCTATCATGTGTTAGAGAGAAGAAATAAACATTCGGTGTTGTCTAATGTCTCGTGCATCACTGTAAACATAGGATGTGGAGGATCTTTAGACGCTGTACAAGTTAAATGTTTATTGACATAGATTAAAAGGTATGAATGAGCTTAGCATGACATACACACGATTGCCTGATACAATACAATAAGCTTAATATGACAGATACACGGCTGAATGCTACAATAAACTAACTTGCTACAATAAGCTTAGCATGGTAGACGATTGACTGAAACAATAAGCTTGGCATGACAGATAAACGATTGACTGTAACAATAAGCTTGGCATGACAGATACACGATTGACTGTAACAATAAGTTTAGCATGACAAATACACGAATGGCTGCCGAAGTATACGTGTTTCTTTGCTAACTCCCTTGAATATTGTTCCTGTTCCTGCTGTAACCTTTATAAAAATGTTACGTATCTTTGTTAACTCTCCTGAAAATTGATCCTGTTCCTACTGTAACCTTTATAAACTGACAGACAGACATTACATAACTTTACTATTTACTATTGGAAATTCACTTTCGTTAGAGAAGACCGGACTCGTGTAGTATTCAGGTCTGGGAATATATATATTTTACGACTTCTACCTGAGCATTAAAAAGAGATTACTGTTACGATGTCCATTATATAAACGGCCATGACAGCTGAATTATATGTTACCGCTTGTCTTGGTATTAGTTATTTCATTGTTTCTGTTTATTAGTTATTGGTGTATGTTGTTTATCTACTTATTTTATGACTGATTCGTATTTGATTTTTCTTTCTTTCTTTTTAATGTTTATCTACTTATAAAATTATCGGTTCGTCTTTGTTTTCTAAGTTAAAAATCGGTCACTTATTGCTGCTATAAACGCCGATAGGTATCTACTGTATTTCACCAAACCAAACAAAGAGAGAGAGAGAGAGAGAGAGAGAGAGAGAGAATTTCCTCAGTATTAGTCTCATTTTCTCAGCATTTCCAGAATATAGAGTACGTGTGCTAGTGGTGACTGGAGGGTGAACATATGCCTGGCTCTCTTCTCCTTCCCTTATGGCGGAAATGAATAAATATGTTGAGGATAAAGTGATGAGGAAGAGACAATTATGCGTGTTCCAACTTCTTCCTCCCTCCCTCCAGCTTGGAGAGGAGGGCTGGGAAAAGTGTGTTCCCTCCCCCATCCCCCCCCCCAAAAAAAACCTTAGTTCCAAGTAGGGGTGAAATGGCGGAGGGGGCTGTGGGTAGTTAAGTTTAAGTTTTTAGGTCTTTATTAACGCTCCTACATAGGAACAGGAGTCCTATATACACAGGCCAACCGGCCGTCAAACTGAATTACACAGACTGTCGCCTCGTAGGGCAGCTGCACCCCAAGTTGACTGCTAGTGGGTGTAAGGAATGAGACAGTGGAACTCACACCTCATAGATATTTATATGGGCAAAAATTTGGATATAAAGATAAAATATTGTCCAAGACATTAGTAGTGAGCCTGAATCTACAGAGTTCGTCAAAGGTTTTGTTAAGTGGCAACAAGGAGCGAATTGGTCTGCACTCCGAGATGTAATGCTGAAGGCTGTGTACCGCACATTCGACACTGTTTAAGTGTAAGGGAAGGATTTTTCATGAGTTCCCAACATGGCGGCAACTGCATCACTGAGCCGAGTCAGACATTTATTCCGGCTGTATTGATATTTTGTGCCACAATGTTTACAATAGTGGCGAACACTAACACCGGCACCTCGCTGTTTACTTCGTTCTTCGTTTATGGTTTGAAGAGCGGCTTTCTTGAGGGGCGTCTTGACTCGACCAGTAGTTATGGTTGAAGCGTCATCAGGGATAGGGAGTGTGCAGGCGGATTTTGCGAGGTTGTCTACATAGTCGCGTTTGTGGAGGCCAATGTTGGATGGGATCCATATAAAGTGGATGAGGAGGGCGACCGTCTTCTCCCTTATGAGGCAATGTTGGATTTGTCTCACTAGGGCCTGACAGACGGGACGGGGTGAGGTGATCGAGAATCATTGATCACCAGTCCACTCCGCTCCTCGTCCAGCACGTAGTTGGTGGCCCCCAAGATACCCTGTAGTTCACACCTTGTTGTGCTCGCCCAATCCGGTAGGCGATGCACTGCTTCGGCGACACACGTCATTCCGGAAGAGGCCGCATAAGAGCATTCTGCTCTTATGTGAGCCGTCTGTGTAGACGATGACTGAGTCCTCTGGAATGACTGTTGTGACTTCACTGATCTACTGTAGTGATGCTTGTCCTTTGTACTATAGGGTGGTCATTGGATGTTTAGATTTCATGGTTTGTCTACGACCATAGACGTTGCAGAGATGAATGTGACTGCCTGCCACGTTGTGTTGTACGAGTTGATATTGGGTGACCTCGTCGCGGCTCGTTCTGGCCAGTTTGTGCTGTAGGGACTGTTTGATGTAGATTATGTGGACGTTTTGAATGGGTGAGAAGTACATGACATATCCAGGAAGAAGCTTAGGGGTGTGAAACTGGGCGCCTCTCACAAACGGTTCTTGTAGAAGAACGACGTCCGTGTTATGAGTGTGGACGTAACAGTAGAGGCCGATGAGGCTGTGTATATTCCAGGAGAGAAACGTGAGCTGCTCTAGATTAAGAGGAGTCAGAGGTCTTTGTTGATTATCTATTGTGAGTTATTAGTGCAGGTTGTTCTCGAGTGCTGGATTGGTGTCCATTTGCATGAGTTGGGATCTTGGCGGTCTTTCCGATGGGAGAGTCAGTAGCAGTAGCGTAGTCGGCAAAGTGATGGCAAAGGAATTCATGTTGGCGAGTGATCATGTCGTATAATTTTTGGAGCAGATGTTTCTGTTTTCCTAGCTCAAGTTTCTGATCACCATGATCATAACTTCCTCAGCTCGTTCTCGTGGGAATTGTTTGTTTCCATTTCTCCATCTTTATGAGCCGTTCTCGGTCATGTCTGTCCTTGAGCTGCTCTTCTGCTTCCGCTTTCTGTCGAATGGCGGATTCAGCCAGTTTCCGGAGATGTCATTTTCTACTTGTTGTTCTAAGTCTCTTTCCTGTTGTATTTCCAAATGTTCCCGCATTGCCTTCTTAAGGCTGGGTGTTCAGTGAGGCGTTTTTGTCCTTAAGTTGTATATGGATGTTGTCAGTGGTGAGTGAGGCTGGTGGCGGAGGTGTATACGGAGGGTCCGGGGGCTTAGTTGGAGCTGCAAGACGACGAGTGACACAGCCATGCCAGACATTTTCTCCCACCTTACCACAGAGGGACACTTCCATTACGTTGTATCAAGTGGCTCGCCTTGTCAGGAATGTCTGAGGCTGACTTGGAGTGTTCACGAGGTTCTTCCCCCGTTTCTTCCTCTTTCTCTTCTTTCTTCTTTCCCTGTCTTCTTCCTCCTCTATCTCTTTTTCCTCCAGCATCTATTACTCCGCCTCCCTTCTCTTCCTCCTCCTACTCCTTGTTTTTTAAGTGGTAATTACTGCTGTATTGTGAATCACATCCTTCATCACTTACAATTGAAGCGCTTCCTGGTACACATAACTTATTGACGTTCAACTTTGATTATATTGTACATAAAAACTACTATGACACAAAAGATGTCCGTACTGATAGTTACTCGATACGACCTATTAAGTCACACGTAGGAAACAATGTTTGTATCGTAGATTAAATTGAAGTTTAAATGGTTCCTCTTTTTTCCCTCCAATTTTTATTTCCATATTTAAAAAAAATCTTTATTTTTCATTCATTTGTACGCCATGAGGAGGATATTCTAGCGCAATTTTGTGAGATTTTGTAAGATTTTGCGAGGTATTGTGAGATTTTGCGAGGTATTGTGAGATTTTGCGAGGTCTTGTGAGATTTTGCGAGGTATTGTGAGATTTTGCGAGGTATTGTGAGATTTTGCAAAGTACTGCGAAATATTGCGAGGTATTGGTAGACGGATAAGATTATTATTATATATAGAGAATCATATGTGGAGTTTATTCATAAAAAGTCTTAAAATAACATATAATATCCCAAGTCTTATAATATAGCAGCCACTGTAATATTAAGACTTAAACATCATACATAATTTAATACTGTAACCAGATCATTGAGGGAGGATATTCATGTCCAGATGAGGTAGTAAAAAGCATTAATTGCCAGGCTTTTGTAACACCCTGTAAAATATTATAATTGGTTGACCGTTCATTGAGAAGATTAATTTTCATTCTGAGGAAAAAAAGTGTTTAGCTGAAGGAAAAATAAAGTTTAATTAAGTTTTTGTGAGTTTCGAATAATGTGAGGAAAAAGGAGTTTATTCTTTCTTGAAACTAGAGAAAGAAAAAAGGTGGTTTTCAATACACTTGTTTTTTTAATGGACTTATCTGATTGATGTGAGTTATTTTAGAGAGTCTGTCTGTAAGTCTCTGTCTGTCTGTCTTTGTTTTTGTTTTTGACTGTTTGTCTCTGTCTATTTTTAAGTCTTTCTTCTCTCTTCCTCTCTCTGTCTCTGTCTGTCTCGCTGACCTTGTCTCTCTCTCTATATCTTAGTCTTTTTGTCTCTTTTTTCCTTTTCTCTCTCTCTCTCTCTCTCTCTCTCTCTCTCTCTCTCTCCGAAGGATTAGTATCCAGTGCGCTCTCTCCACACTGTTAGGGGGCGGAACTGCGTGTGTGTGTGTGTGTGTCCGTGTGTGTTCATGTGTGTGTGTTGTACTAAAGGAAGCCAAAGTTTTACTGGGTGAGGAGATGAATGACTACTCTAAACACCTTCCCCGAGATGAACTTCCGGGAACCCCTGAGAGTCGAGTTGGACCCCCACCCCCCACCCCGACGGAGAGTCCGATAGAGCTTAGTGAGCACGGTAGCCTCCCTCCCTCGGGTAGATCATCACCCACTGATTAACCCGCCAGGAGGTCTGGTGTGGCTAATGAAGGGCAGGTGAAACTCGCGTACAAGGTAGTCAAATTTGGTCTGGCTAATTAAGCTCAGGTGAGGCGCAGGTGCAAGGTGGTCAAATTTGGTCTGGCTAATAAAGCTCAGGTGAAGCTCAGGTACAAGATGGAAGGTAACGGTGCTCGAGACAACTTCACTTTACTTGTTTTCTTTGTTGGTTGTTTATTTTATTATTGTTTATATTGTTGTTTATTAAGGTCATATTAGGTTGGTTTGGGTTAGGTTAGGTTAGGTTAGGTTAGGTTAGGTTAGGTTAGGTTAGATCGGGCATGGGTTAGGTTAGGTAAGGCTTAGGTTAAATGATATGTCTTGACACTAACCCGAACACAACACAGACAATATTTACGGCTCGTATTATTTAACAAAAACAACACAACTGAGACATGTGAGTTATTTATTGCCTGACCGACATTGTTTGTTGTGCTTTTTATTCGCGGATTAATTATTAGAGTAATTGCTCTATGTTGGAACACGAAATAACACACAAAAAATAATTCATATTTTACATGTACAGTTACAACCTTAATTCCCTGGACACTCGGTTAATATCTGGTATCAACTTGTGCATCATAAACGGGATTTAACTTATAACTATGAATGCTGTTTTGTTTGTGTTTTTCATTGTTGATTATGTTACTTTTGTGTTGAATTAGTTGTTACGTGAAGGTTTACATGTTAAGGGTGATATTGTTCGGCAAGACAACAAGAGTATCGCCCCAGGACACACGACGCTTCAGCCTATTATAACATTGATTCAAATTCCCCAGAAGTGAGGGATATCACTCGTCTGTTCCAGGAACCCATCAACCTATAAGTCCCTTTCCTGTCAGCTGCCTCTCTCTTAATTGGTAGATCCCTTGGGAACTGACCAATCAGGTGCCCCTTTCTCGTTAGCTGCCTCTCTGCCATTGGTAGATCCTATGGGAACTGACCAATCTTGTTCTTGGGGTGGGGCTGGAGGTGCTGCCTTGGGCATAAGAGGAGGTGTTATGTAGAGCCTTCATCAGTACCAGGTGGGGAATAAAAACGAGTACATAGGCTCCAGCTCAAAAAACTTAGGTGTCATCCCGTGTCGTTGGTAATTGCTTAATGTTATACAATTTCCCGCCAAATTGGATGATATTAAAGCTGAGAGAAACGATTTCCTCTTTTATGTTTTTCCTGTCATTGACTTTTAATGTTTCTCCTTTGCATGTAAAGCGTGACGCAGGATATGAATAATTCACGACTTCTCTTATTTTGTTCGTCTGCAGAAGCGACACTTGGAATCTACGTGGAAACTTGTTGTTATTTTTCACCCAAAATTCTTAAAGCGATGTATTGACGTATTCTGTTGTTTTGTTGTCGCTTTATAAATTCATTTGACTTTTTGGTGTGTGTGTGTGTGTGTGTGTGTGTGTGTGTGTGTGTGTGTGTGTGTGTGTGTGTGTGTGTGTGTGTGTGTGTGTGTGTGTACCACTATACACATTACAGATAAACAACAACACACTATCACAACCTTAATAAGTGATGAACACAACTCCCCATCACCATACCACCAGCACGTCACCATAACACCATAAAATATACACGACAATCACTACCATGAGTGTATACATCATAAACCCCTCCTCCCCCACGCCCCCACATAACCCCCCTTCTCACCCCTCTCCCCAAACCTCCTCCTTACCCTCCCTAAACCCCCTCACCTCCTCCTCCTCACCCCTTCCGCTTCCACCCTCCACCTCCTCGCCCCTTCGTCACCTCCTCCTCCTCATCCTCACCCTCTCCTCACCTCACTCCTCCACCCCCTCACCTCACCTCCTCACCCTCCTTCCTCCTCACCTCCTCTTCTCACCTCCTCCTCGTCCCTCCTCATCTCCTTCCTCATCCTCTTCACCTCCCACCTCTCCTCACCTCCTCCTCCTCACCCTCCTACCATGTCTCCTCCTCCCTGCCCCTCCTTATCTCCTCCTCGCCCTCCTCATTCTCCTGCCCTCCTCATCCCCCTCTTACCTCCTCTTCACCCCTTCACTATATATCTAAACGCTGAAGTATATTCTTCTTCACTGTGATGTTTGTTTTACAACTCCTGGGCTTTTTAAATCTATGAATTGCTTACTCTTCGTTTGTTGATTATTCATGTAGCTTTTAGTAGGGCTAGTGTGTGTGTGTGTGTGTGTGTGTGTGTGTGTGTAATTAAGAAAATAATAATAATAATTGACGGTTTATTGAAAGAGCATGGCAGCCGGAAGGCTGAAAATATACAGTTACGTAATTGGGGAATGGGTCTCTTGATTTACAAATAATATACAAGTAACATAAGTGATACAAATATGATATATAATAACTAGGTGCGGAGAAGCTCAAACTACAGGGCATTTCAACATAGTGACAGTACAAAAAGTAAGAGTGACTGGGAGTGAATACACTGGTTGATTGCAAGTTATTGATAATTTTTACAATGGTTGGGATTGGGCTGTTCTTATAGGGATCAGTTCGTGCTCGTATGGGCTGGATGCGGTTGTGGTGTCAAACAGCAATTCGCGGACGAGGGATCTCGGGTGGTAGTCGGAGCCGGTGTCGAGGATGGTGCAGAAGCTTCTCACCAAATTTGCAGATGAGGTCGTGGTGATGGTCAGTGCGAGCCGAGAGGGTCAGTATGTTGAGCGCTTCTTGATGGGTGGAGTAGGAAGGGGAGAGAATAATCCTGTGCGTGCATGTGGGTTTACGTGTGTGTGCACGGATATTGAAATAAGTATCAAGACAAAAATGTGAATATGCAGGATATACAGGAAATAATAATATGGATATTGTCACCAAGTGTATCATATGTGTCACCAGGTGTATCATATGTGTCACCAGGTGCATCATATGTGTCACCATGTGTATCCTATGTGTCACCATGTGTATCATATGTGTCACCATGTGTATCCTATGTGTCACCATGTGTATCATATGTGTCACCATGTGTATCATATCTGCCACCAGGCTATGTACCATCATTAAGCACACCTTGACCAGAGTCCGACAGGTAGTAAATTAAACATAACACATACGTCACAAATTATAGAGAACACATAATGGTCTCTATAGTGTTACATTAAGCCGTAAATATTATATGACCCCTCACTTAATCGGATTACACTACAGCCGGTCTAGAAGTGTCAAATATTCGGATAAACAGGAAGTAATGTTATTATGATTTTAAGGCGAATGTCGAGATGATGGGAGTTTTGTAAAGTTAAGCAGGATTTATGGAGAGAAAAGTTGGACTGACTCTGGTTTGTGAAGGGATGATGGGAGGCTGAACACACACATACACACACACACACACACACACACACACACACACACACACACACACACACAGCTATAAGTCATGTGGACAAATACATATTACTTAAACATAATGGAGAGTTTCATATACACACAGACATTAATAATTTCCGTGGGCTGCTTTATATATAATGGTCAAAATGTTGTTAATAAAGATATAGGAACTGCGTTGTTTAATGGGCAATTTATTTATTAATTTATATTTTAATGGTAGACACTTTTAATCTGGGTTTCCCGCATGTTTTTGATTATTAGGGAAATTGGTAGTGAGGAGTGAGTCTCTCTCTCTCTCTCTCTCTCTCTCTCTCTCTCTCTCTCTCTCTCTCTCTCTCTCACCTGCTTGAGGGATGGCAGTGTTTGTGTCAAGACGCTGGCCCATAATTAACCGTAATTACACCTGTCACAGCTCACTGATAACGCCCAGGGAATAATTAAAGAGCCACTCCATCTTATCGTAGTTACCAGTACACATTGTTATCTATTGTTACCAGGTGTGGAGTTATTATCTCTTGTTTATGTTGTAATTCATTAATTTGTTTTGTTTTTTGTAGATTGAGTTTTTATTGTTGTTTTCTTCTGCTGTTTGTGTCACTTTCCGTCCGTCAGTTTATAATAACGATAGATATTATTTGGCTAACCTAACCTAACCTAACCTAACCTAACCTAACCTAACCTAACCTAACCTAACCTAACCTAACCTTAAGCTGCCCAGCAAGAGCCGATGAACAAGCACTACAGGACCAGTATACATAATTAAAACAGTAATAACAGGCCCTAACACACCATTAGGAACCCCAAATCGACCAACTTTCTCCTGTTGATACACCCTGAACAGAAATTTAGTACGATCGTAATAAAACAGAAAACGTAAGACAATCTAACATTAGTAAACAATATAATCAAAGAAAACGTGATTTAAAGATTTCGATACCATGGGTAACTTTAATAATATGATATAAAGGTCATATTGTGTTTAGTAAGGTCTGCTCTACGGCGTCTTGTTCTCTGTGATTGTGTGTGGAGGAGAGAGGTTCTTCAGATGTCAAGGGAAGCTGGGGTAGTTTGTTTACACTACCTCACCACCACACACTCCACACACCCACCACACTCACCACACACTCTACACACCCACCACACACTCAACACCTCCAAACTCCACATCTTCCACACCACCACCACACATCGCCACACATTACACAATACCACACACTCCACACCACCACACAAGTCTCCCACGAATCCCACCACAATGCATCAACAGATACACTTGAGCGCTGGTAAATGAGATGTCAGAGCCACAATAGGTGTGTTAGATTAGGTAAACGCCAAGGAAACTCTCGAAGTCGTTTGGGGTAAGGTGCGTTAGTCTGGTAGGAGGTGGCGGTGTGTAAGGTGCGTTAGTCTGGTAGGAGGTGATGGTGTGTGAGTGTGGTAAGGGGTGATGGTGCGTTAGTGTGGTAGGAGGTGATGGTGTGTGAGTGTGGTAAGGGGTGATGGTGCGTTAGTCTGGTAGGAGGTGGTGGTGAGGTGAGGTGCGTGGGTGTGGTAGATTTAGATGGTGGGAGGGCAGATTGAGGAGATGTTAGGTGTGTGTGTGTGTGTGTGTGTGGGGGGGTTATGTTTGTTATTGTGTTTTTTGTATTAATATTTTCCTTTGTTTTCCTCCTCATGTCTTTAAATTTCCCTTGTGTGTGTGTACGTGTTTATAAAGCATTATTTCCTCTCAGGCAACAAAGGCGCATTTTTCTTGTCTTTTTTTTTATGAAGGAGGAAGAAAAATATCGCATCATCCTCTGAGGAAGAATCCACATCACATATTCTCCCCGGGAAAAGATTCTCTTCCTGGACACATTTTTCCTCAGGACGGTGGCGGCTTTTCATGATCTGAGGGGGCGTGTTTTGTCAGCTTGTGAGGATCAGAATGAGTTAGGAAGGATTTATCATCCCTCAACGAGTCGCCCACTGATCCCTATGCTACATAAATCACACCCCAGTTCTTTGCCGACAGAAATATAGGTATTGTTGTGTGTAAGACTTGAAGATGATGAAGGGAGCTTACTGAGAGGGTATTTTTTTTTTTTTTTTAGCCTTTTAACACTGAGGACTTATGGGTCAAAGCAACAAAGTATATTTGGTGGGTTTTTTTATATTATTAACAAAGGTCACAGGTTGGTGTATCTTTTGTTCTGGTGTGTGGAGAGGAGTTTTCTGTGGGTCATAGGGAGATTACGTAACCCCTGTTTATTTTACCTGATGATTAATTACCCCAAATGCTGTTTGTGGGTGTAGTTGATGGGAAGGAAGGCGAGACGAAGGGAGGATTTGATGATGGAACGGGAGGGAGGGAGGGAGGGAGGGGGTGTAGTTGATGAGACTGGGGGAAGGTAGGGAGGGAGGGAAAGAGGATGTAGTTGATGGGATGGGAGGGATAAAGGGAGGGAAGGAAGCAGGGTACGGATGATGGAAATAGGGGGAGGGAGAGTGTAGTTGATACGGGAGGGAGGAAGGGAAGGAGGGTGTAGTTGATGGGACGAGAAGAGAGGGAGGGTGTAGATGCTAGGACAGGAGAGTGAGTGAGTGAGTGAGTGAGTGAGTGAATATAAGGAACACACAAGGACGTACTACAATACACAACTAACCACAATATATCTTACTATCAGAATAAAATAGTCCAGCCCATCATATACACATACGAACTAACCATTACATTTTGACGGTCCAGCTTTAAACTACTGTCACTATATCACCACACAGGCACCCAGTACTCGTAAAACAATATATATATAAATATCACCGTGAATCACCTGTGTGTTGACCCATCTCTTGTTAATAACACCCACCTTCATATAACTCTTTTATAGTGTAAACAAAGTGGATACATTTTTTCCATAGTGTGTATAGTGTCTTAGTTGCTTTGTTATATTATTAACGTGTGAGCCGGGTCGCCTCTGAGCTGAATATAATCGTCCGGCGTTGTAAAAATATTATATTAATAGTAACGTCCCGGAAGTGAAGGAGTTAATGACGTTAATAAAGACATAGAATCTTTATATTTTGACCAATTTTTGGTGGGGGAGGGGTGGGGGGGTCTTTATTAACGCCCTACATAGGGACCGCAGTTTTATATCCTCGGGCCAACCGGCCGCCAAACTGAATTACACAGACTGTCACCTCGTAGGGCAGCTGCACCCCAAGTTGACTGCTAGTGGGTGTAAGGAATGAGCCAGTGGAACTCACACCTCATAGAGTGCGCTAAGACAAGTGAGTCAAGTGGTGGTTTTCTAGAGCAAGTATTTTATATGGTACAAAATATTGGATATAACAGTAAAATAGTGTCCAAGACATTCTTAGTTAGGCTGAATCTGCAGAGTTCGTCATATATCTGACGAACGTTTCTACACAATGATCAGCCATAAGATAACGTGGCCGACGTATGGGGAGTGTGGTCTCATTGTGGACCCAGTAAGAAACGGCGATGGTGATGTGGTCTGAGGCGAGATGAGGCACAGGGCTTGCCTAGCCTGTCACCTATAAGACCAACACTTAGTACGTGGTCAAGCGTCCCACCATAGTATGTGTTGGACCTTGTGGAGTGTGGGTAATAATGCCGTACATGTCGACGAAGTGTACTAAACGTGTCCCATTAAGGTTGTTTAGGCCAAGGGGTCGTGAAGATCAGGATGACGAGCGTTGAATCATCCATGTATTGTTAGTGACTTATCAGTGAGGTTTGGGAGATGTTTAGGTTTCATGGTTTGTCTACGACCGTAGACGTTACAGAGATGAATGTGACTGCCTGCCGCGTTGTGTTGTACGAGTTGATATTGGGTGACCTCGTCGCGGCTCGTTCTGGCCAGTTTGTGCTGTAGGGACTGTTTGATGTAGATTATGTGGACGTTTTGAATGGGTGAGAAGTACATGACATATCCAGGAAGAAGCTTAGGGGTGTGAAACTGGGCGCCTCTCACAAACGGTTCTTGTAGAAGAACGACGTCCGTGTTATGAGTGTGGACGTAACAGTAGAGGCCTATGAGGCCGTGTATATTCCAGGAGAGAAACGTGAGCTGCTCTAGATTAAGAGGAGTCAGAGGTCTTTGTTGATTATCTAGTGTGAGTTATTATTGGAGGTTGTTCTCGAGTGCCGGATTGGTGTCCATTTGCATGAGTTGGGATCTTGGCGGTCTTTCCGATGGGAGAGTCAGTAGCAGTAGCGTAGTCGGCAAAGTGATGGCAAAGGAATTCACGTTGGCGAGTGATCATGTCGTATAATTTTTGGAGCAGATGTTTCTGTTTTCCTAGCTCAAGTTTCTGATCACCATGATCATAACTTCCTCAGCTCGTTCTCGTGGGAATTGTTTGTTTCCATTTCTCCATCTTTATCAGCCGTTCTCGGTCATGTCTGTCCTTGAGCTGCTCTTCTGCTTCCGCTTTCTGTCGAATGGCGGATTCAGCCAGTTTCCGGAGATGTCATTTTCTACTTGTTGTTTTAAGTCTCTTTCCTGTTGTATTTCCAAATGTTCCTTCATTGCCTTCTTAAGGCTGGGTGTTTAGTGAGGCGTTTTTGTCCTTAAGTTGTATATGGATGTTGTCAGTGGTGAGTGAGGCTGGTGGCGGAGGTGTATACGGAGGGTCCGGGGGCTTAGTTGGAGCTGCAAGACGACGAGTGACACAGCCATGCCAGACATTTTCTCCCACCTTACCACAGGGGCACACTTCCATTACGTTGTATCAGATGGCTCGCCCTTGTCGCGTGTTGGCAGCAGCTAACTACGGATTTTCCCATGTTAGCTCGAGGACATGCCTCACCCCGGCCAGGCGTGGTGGGTCTCGTGCTAGCGATTGTTATACAAGTCCAAAACCTCAGAATAGTTCAACAGCTTCCAACTAGTCCAGGAGTCCTGATACCTCTACCTCAGCCACTGACTCCCTTTGTGCACCAATACTCCGACAATATCGCTGGACTTAACTCACTCCACCGTGTTGTCCAGATCCCGTTTTCTGTGTTGACAAATAATATATGAACGTTGATATGAGTTTCTGTAGTAAATATTTTATCAACATGGAAAAGGAAAACATAATGAAATGAGAAAATACACAACAATGGTAATTTACATAAAACAAGTTATAAAAGAAATATAATGTAAAAAATCACGCCACATTTCCTCGTTTCAGATTAAAACCTTTGTACAAACACAAGATAGACGCATTACAGGAAGAGAGAATATAATGACTTGAAGTTTGTTGTTGGTGAGAATAATTAGACTTGTAGGAAGGAAGGTGGTGTCATATATCCTTCTCCCTTCCTTCCAACTTACTTCCTTCATTCCTATTTCCTTCCTACTTCCTTCAACCGACAAGAGATGTTACTGAGACGGAGGAATAATTACAAGTGGCCTCTGGGGGTTGTTGAGCCTTAATGAACCTTCACTGTCAAGGGGAGCGTCTGTGTGTGTGAAGGGGTAGGGATAGATCTCT
Organism: Homarus americanus; assembly: GCF_018991925.1. Taxonomy (NCBI): domain Eukaryota; kingdom Metazoa; phylum Arthropoda; class Malacostraca; order Decapoda; family Nephropidae; genus Homarus; species Homarus americanus. Next base: position 239,774 of record NW_024731829.1, on the reverse strand, counting down.
CTCTCTTATCTCTCTCGTTTGATGATTTTGAGGACAGTTTTCGCCCACCCACCCACTCACTCACTCACTCACTCTCTCACTCTATTAATGTTATTTATATGGAGTGATGCAGTCTACATGCACCCAGGTAAATAGTGTTCAGATTATTTCAGCTTCAAGTAATAAGTTAAATAGTAACTTTCATCTGTATTTTCGTAATAATATGTTGTGTATCGAAATCATATCCAAAAAGATCCTCCACCATGATGTTAAGTCTTTTGATATTCCTTATATTGTATTTCTTCACCTTGACAGGACACAGCACTTGACTCACTAGGGACACAGGTGAAAGTTGTAATATTATACACTTTCAACCTGTGCTGTCTCATCAACCAGGTATAATAAGAAGTCTCTGACGGTTTTAGCTTTGTATAATAACTTCCTTAGTCCTATTTTCCGGTTAGAACCCTCGCCCCCCACAGCATGAGCACTTTGACAGTAATGAGGTCTTCTCACATTTATGCTTTTCTGAAATGTTGACGTGAATGATGAAAGAGATGAACCTGGATATTATTTAGATGTTTGAACGAGCCGAGGTATTAAGGCAGAGTGATTTCCGATATCTGGCTGACCTTGGCCGACACTCTGCTGGGGAATATATATATACTGTATATGTGTGTTAATGTGAAGAGCTGAATATGTTTCTCCCAGTACCCCAGGTCAAAATTTATATTGAAAACGATATTTGGATATTTAGATGAGGTGAGGCATTGAGAGATTTGCAGGGTGGAGTTAGACTTGGACTTTATGTTGTTATATGGTACAAGGTGGTAGACAGGTGTTGGTATTATGTAATATTCAACTGGTAGTGTGTTTATTTTACCCTCTTGGTAAAAATGTTGTACTATCTTACTTTTCTCTATGACACACACACACACACACACACACACACACACACACACACACACACACACACACACACTCTCTCTCTCTCTCTCTCTCTCTCTCTCTCTCTCTCTCTCTCTCTCTCTCTCTCTCTCTCTCTCTCTCTCTCTCTCTCTCTCTCTCTCTCTCTCTCTCTCTCTCTCTCTCTCTCTCTCTCTCTCTCACACACACACACACACACACACACTCACTCACTCACTCACTCACACACTACAAAAGGAACACCCCTGATACACAACCCTCACCATTCTATACAGCCTCTATGCATGAAACGACACTCACGCCCAACACAACAAATTACTCTCTTCACACACACACACACACGAAAAATGAAACGCCTTCAATGGTGTGGAGATGAACGCAATTTTTACATTCTCCTCCCTGACAGAACGCAACACTTTACGAGCTGGGGGATGAATGCCAGATAATCCCTCTAGTGTTGATATCCCAAGCTATCTGATCTGGTATGATTAGGGTTGGAATCCATGAATGAACCCTTCCTAAATGTGATTACCTCTCCTGTTCCTGTTCCTCTTCCTCTTCCTCTTGTGTGTGTTAGATTGATGGTTATAGATGTTGTCCTCAGTTACTGTGTGTTGATGTCTGAGATACAAGATGTGAAGGGAGATTGGTGTGTGTGTGTTTGTGTGATAATAATAATAATAATAATAATAATAATAATAATAATAATAATAATAATAATAATAATAAACGGTTTATTAATAGAGTTGCAGCCGGTAGCTGAAAATATACAAACTTACTGTACATGTGATTTAGACATAATAATATATGTTCAATACATTTACAGGGCTGTACAGACATAAATCAGGAGCTGTTTATTATTTAACAATAGATGGGATGGTGCTATTCTTATATCTGTCAGTGCGGGCTCTTATGGGCTGAATTTTGTTGTAGTGGCGGACTGCGCGAGGTGGGCGGGGGACTGCCGGTGGCAGGAGGTGGCGATGACGAGGGTGGTGCAGTAGTCCACTACCAAACCCTGCTAGTGCGTGGTGGTGGAGGTCGCTGTGGGGAAGAGGGCGTTGCTGTAGCTGTAGTAGTCTGCGCTGAGCGTGATTCTGCAGGCACTGTTCTGTACCTTCTTTCGCTGAAGTTGTTGGGTAGAGTTGAGAGAAGACGACCAGGCTGGTGACGCATACGTCAATTTAGGGAGAATAAATGCATTGTAGATAGTCCTCAGCTCTGGCGTGGGTGCCCCAAGTGACCTGAGTCGTCGTAGCATGTAGAGTCGGTACGAGGCTGCCTTGATAGTGTTGTTTACATGGGCCTTCCAGTCCAGTTTGTGGTCTATAGTTACCCCCAGGAGTTTGACAGACTGCACTAACTGGAGAGGATGAGCACCCACTGTGACTGCTGGAGCTTGCACTGGAGTGGTGGCGGTGTTGAAGTGCATGACTACGGTTTTGGTGTGGTTGATGGTGACCTTGTTCTCCGTAGTCCATGCCTGTAGCCTGTCCAGTGTGCCTTGTAGCGATGAGTAGTCCAGTGAGGTGTTGTCCACCGTAACCCCAGTGTAATAATAATAATAATAATATATAATAATTAACGGTTTATTGAAAGAGCTTGGCAGCCAGAAGGCTGAAAATATACAGTTACATATTTGGGGAATGGGTTACGAATTACAAATAATATACAAGTGACATAAGTGACACAAATAAGACATATAGTAACTTAGATGTATAGTAACTTAGATGGGGATCAGCTCAAACTACAGTTGATTTCAACATAGTGACAGTGTAGGGAGCAGTGTTTACTGGGAGTGAATACACTGATTTATTACATGTTATTGATAATTTTTACAATGGTTGGGACTGGGCTGTTCTTATAGCGATCAGTTCGTGCACGTATGGGCTGGATGCGGTTGTGGTGTCGAACAGCAATTCTCGGACAGGGGATCTCAGGTGGTAGTAGGGGCCGGTGTCGGGGATGGTGTAGAAGCTTCTTACCAAATTTGCAGATGAGGCCGTGGTGATGGTCAGTGAGAGTCGAAAGGGTCAGTGTGTTGAGCGCTTCTTGATATGTGGAGTAGGAAGGGGAGAGAATAATCTTGCATGCCCTCTTTTGCACTTTTTCTAGGTGTTTACGTTGTGTGGCATTTAGAGAGGAAGACCAGGTGGGGGAGGCATAGGTGAGCTTGGGAAGTATGAATGTTGTGTATACACTGAGGAGCTCGTGTGCGGGAACTCCGAGGGACTTGAGTCGGCGGAGGAGGTGGAGACGGAAACTGGAGGATTTGACAACTTCACTGACGTGTGGTTTCCAATTTAGTTTGTTGTCTATGGTGACGCCGAGGAGCTTCGTGGAATCTACAACCTGGAGTGTGTTCGGACCTAGGGTAATGGAGGAGGTGGGACAATGTCGGAGGAGGTTGATGTGCATAACCATGGTGTGTGTGTTTATGTGTGTCTATTCGTGTATATATGTATATATGAGTGTGTTTGTGTGTAATTGTACATGCATATATCAGACCTATACATATAAAACACACATACATACATATTCAAAATAATCATATTATATATATAAAAAAAAAAACTTCATGTACATTTCAACATTTCCTACTTAGCATCGCACCCAACAAAAGAATTTAACTTCAAACACTAGACTAAAAAATATATAACTCTTTCATAATACTCAGTTTTCATATGAATATTATGATTATTATAACAAATAAAAATAAAACGTCCTGCAAAGTATTTTTTTTCAAGGGTATATAAGAAAAAAAAATCTAGACAAATTATAAATTGTTTCATCACTCACACGCAACTGGGAATCAATAACGCTTAGAGCAAATGGTCAGTGGAAGGAGAATTTGACTAAAAATTTATATATTGTATCCGTATTTGTGGTATATGTATTATAATGAGTGTGTATGGTCATCAGAGTTTGGTCATTAGTGTAGTAGGGTCATCACTATACAGGCATCAATATACAATCACAGTCAACACTATACGGTCATCAATACTATCATCACTTATACGGTCTTCTATACTGTACATTCATCATTATACAGTCATCAATACAGTCATCACTATATGGTCTTCTATACAGTCATCATTATACAGTCATCAATACAGTTATCACTATATGGTCTTCTATACAGTCATCATTATACAGTCATCAATACAGTCATCAATAAAGTCATTACTATACGGTCTTGTATGCAGTCATCAATACGCAGTCATCAACTTAATCATTATACAGTCATCACAGTCATCATACATTAAACTCACCTGGTCTAAAACAAGAACAAAGCCTAATGTCAACAAACTGTATCGTATAATACTATAAAATATTCCGTGTCAAAATTTATCTCTGACTTATTGTAAGAAATTCGACAAATATCCTCACTAAAAATTTTAATATCGGTGGAAATTTTATAACATATATAAAATAAAAGTTCATTTATTATAATTATTTTTTTTTGTGGTTAGAGAAGACTTCCAGTGACCTCCATTACTAACACCGGATATGGTTGGAATTATTTAGCTTTGACATATAAAAAAAAAAAACTGGTCCATTTGTTCACCGTGGATGCATTAGTTCTTGATAATATATATATATGGTATATTTCAAACCACCGTGAATAAATAAATATACATTAAGGGATAAAATAAATATGTTATTCATATTTTTCATTTTAAAATTATACTAACATGAAGAATGATGTTGTTTGATAGGTATTATTTAACATTAAAAACATTAGCTTAATTACAGGTAGTGTTTTATATGCAGGATATTACAGGGGAAAATACAGATAATAAAGTAAATTACAGGTAATACAAGGAAATACAGGTAATGCATAAAAATACAGGTAATACAGGAAAATACAAGTAATACATAAGAATACAGGTAAAACAGGGAAATACAAGAATTACAGGGAAATACAAGTAATAATGGGAAATACAGGTTACACAAGAACACAGTTAAAACAAGGAAATACAGGTAATAAAGGAAAATGCAGGTAATACAGAAAATACAGGTCATACATAAAACTACAGGTAATACATAAAACTACAGGTAAAAAGGAAAATACATGTATACAGGTGACATTACAACCCCAAAATTTGACAGCTACAATGGAGATAATGTTAAAATATAGAGAGAGGCAACACAACAGCAACAGGACACAACCACGAGCCAAACCATTACTATTAGTCATGTGATTAAGACCCGTTTATTCCAAGAGCCAGATTGATGGCCATCGTCCCACACCCTGAATATCACTACAGCCCATATGTCTTGTTTACACGTAATTTGTTTTTGTTTTGTGTTTTATTGATTTCATAAGAGTTATATATCCCTTTGTGTTGTGTCAGGAGGGTCTTAAGTCAGTGTTGTGATATTTGTGTTGTTTTCCGGGTGTTGTGGATTTGTTGTGTCAGCAGGTTTGTGGTCCATTGTTGGGATGTGGGTGATATTATATCCCATAACAAAAGCTTTCTTGTTCCTTTTGTTTCATTATGATATTTTTTTTTTCCTTTATATATATCATCTTAGTCACTCTTGTGTTACGTCATCGCTATATCTCTCTCGTCTCCTCCTCCTCCCCCCCCTTAGTCCTACCCCCTGTCATATACCCCCCCATAGGTCATTCCCCCCCCCCCTCGGGTCCTCCAAGCGTGGCAGCTAAAGTTCCTCCTCAACTTGCGGTGAATATGGGCCACAGGTGTAATTAGGCAGCACCTGAGCTAATTAGTTGGTAGTGAATAATTAGTATCAGGTGTTCAATGACTGGTGCCAAAGCCTTGATGACTTACTTAGTGTTCATTATATCCCTAATGAACCTAAGTAGTGGTGGTGGTGGTGGTGATTGTAGTGGTGGTGGTGACGAGTGTGGTCGTGGTGGTGATGAGTGTGATGATGCGTCAGGTGTTGGTTGGTTTGGTGGTGATGGTGATAATTAGTGGTGATGGTGATCGTCATTGGTGGTGATGTAGATGAGTCTGGTAATGAACAAAATCTTGTAGGTAAATTTTTTATTATTATTAAAATTTAACAGCACGAGAACACACACCCACACACCACACACACACACACCCACCACACACACACACACACACACACCCACCACACCCACACCACACACACACACACACCACACACACACACACACACACACACACACACACACCACACACACACACACACACACACACACACCACCCCCCACACCCACACACACACACACACACACACACACACACACCCACCCACCCAACACACATACTTGCAAACGAATAAACAAACACACAGGCGTTAACAAATATATACATTGGACATATATAGAGAGAGGGAGGAAGAGAGGGGGAGAGTGATTGATAGATTTAGAGTACAAGGACTGAGCAGGTGAGGGGTAGAGCCGAGGATTACATACACACCTGGTAGAAATACAGCGAGAGGGTGAATACAATAAGTGGATGAATACATTAGGAAAATACAAAAGGTGAAGGAACGTAAATAAGTGGATGAATTCATGAAGTGGATGATATACCAAGTGAAGGAATAAGAGTTGATAAATACAATAACTTTATAATTTTAATTCACAAACAACAACATATGAATATACTGTAATATTTATATAATTTATCTCGTGTCCACTGTCTTCTTATCTCAGTTATTCATTGTGTTCATTGTCGGTTAGTTTAGTTTAGTTTAGTTTTTAGGTCTTCATTTACGCCCCTACATAGGGACGGCGGTCCAATACACACAGATCAACCGGCCGTCATGAGTTACCAACATGGCCTATGGCTGAGTCTGATTCTGGCGGCAACTACTGTACATCACTGAGCCGAGTCAGACATTTATTCCGGCTGTATTGATATTTTGTGTCACAATGTTTACAATAGTGGCGAACACTAACACCGGCACCTCGCTGTTTACTTCGTTCTTCGTTTATGGTTTGAAGAGCGGCTTTCTTGAGGGGCGTCTTGACTCGACCAGTAGTTATGGTTGAAGCGTCATCAGGGATAGGGAGTGTACAGGCGGATTTTGCGAGGTTGTCTACATAGTCGTGTTTGTGGAGGCCAATGTTGGATGGGATCCATATAAAGTGGATGAGGAGGGCGACCGTCTTCTCCCTTATGAGGCAATGTTGGATTTGTCTCACTAGGTCCTGGCAGACGGGACGGGGTGAGGTGATCGACTCTAGTCCAGAACGAGAATCACTGATCACCAGTCCACTCCGCTCCTCGTCCAGCACGTAGTTGGTGGCCCGCAGGATGCCCTGTAGTTCACACCTTGTTGTGCTCGCCCAATCCGGTAGGCGATGCATTGCTTCGGCGACACACGTCATTCCGGAATACGCCACATAAGCGCAACCAGCTGTACCCGTGTCCTGTAGTGAGCCGTCGGTGTAGACGATGACTGAGTCCTCTGGGATGACTGTTGTGACATCAGTGATCTTCTGTAGTGATGTTTGTTGTTGCACTATTGGATGGTCATCTGTCTTAGCGTCAGTGTAGTGTAGGTGACGGAGGAATGCTGGCCCATGGTGCTGGCGCTCGCCCGTCATCTATCTGAGGAAAGTGAATGTTGAGATCTAGGAACACATCAGAGAAGGTCTGGAGTAGAATATTATATCCTCTTCTTGCTTCGTCCGGCCAATGGGGCGGGTTTAGAAGGGCATTAGAGGGAGACGGGGGAGACGGGAGGGTATCTTAAACATTTGACTCCAAATGTGTTAACCAATATTTTCACTCTGTCTTGGATACTGGTTAGACGCAGCTCTTTCATCGTGCTCACTATCCGGGTTGTCCTTGGACAGCCTAAGATGAGTCGCACTGCATCGTTTTGCGGCTTTTCAAGAGGTGATAAGACGGTGGCTAATCGTGAGCACAGATGGAGGGCGTGATAGTCTATGAGCTATCGTATAAAGGCAGTATAGAAGATTTTGGCTATGTGGACCGTCACGCCAGCACACCTATTGGTGGTCCACTTCAGCGGTTTTATTCGCTCTTTGATACGGTTAGAGGGAGAGTGAGCCAAGGGGTGAACCGTGCCTTGGGGGGTGGTACAGGGGTGTATTGGAGCACCTTGGTACTGGTATTGCTGACAAGGCCTCGAGGTCATTACCGTCGAGAGAAATGGGTAATGATAATTATCCTTACCCCCGCCAATTATAATTGGCGGGGAGTGGCGAGGTAAACTTTCGTTTTCTCAGCGGATATTATGAGAGAAACGTGAGCTGCTCTAGATTAAGAGGAGTCAGAGGTCTTTGTTGATTATCTAGTGTGAGTTATTATTGCAGGTTGTTCTCGAGTGCCGGATTGGTGTCCATTTGCATGAGTTGGGATCTTGGCGGTCTTTCCGATGGGAGAGTCAGTAGCAGTAGCGTAGTCGGCAAAGTGATGGCAAAGGAATTCATGTTGGCGAGTGATCATGTCGTATAATTTTTGGAGCAGATGTTTCTGTTTTCCTAGCTCAAGTTTCTGATCACCATGATCATAACTTCCTCAGCTCGTTCTCGTGGGAATTGTTTGTTTCCATTTCTCCATCTTTATCAGCCGTTCTCGGTCATGTCTGTCCTTGAGCTGCTCTTCTGCTTCCGCCTTCTGTCGAATGGCGGATTCAGCCAGTTTCCGGAGATGTCATTTTCTACTTGTTGTTTTAAGTCTCTTTCTTGTTGTATTTCCAAATGTTCCTTCATTCCCTTCTTAAGATCCGTCAGCTTGGTGTTACTGTATGTAAATTTTTAATTACCTAGTACCTGAAGATTAGTCACCCTGGTTTATTTCACACACACACACACACACACACACACACACACACACAGCGTCAAGGTGTAATATTGTAGTAACAGGAACATTATTTGTTTGTTACAATAGTTACCTTACATACACTGCTGGAGATCCAGCTTGACTGTGTGCGTTTGCTAGCGTGCGTTGCGTATGTGTGTGCGTGTGCATGTGTACGTGTGTGTATGCGTTTATTTTCTTTTAGCATATTACAGGTAATTATCACACCTACCTGTTTTAAAATGACTTTGATCTCAGCACGAGGATGTCTTAAAGGTGTTGTTATCGTCCTGATTTATGTTGAGCGAGTATTACCTTGTGGTGTTGTTAGTGAGGATAATGACCCAGTATACGAGGTCATGATTGGCTCCCCACCACCATCATTAGACTTTGTAAGGTGAGGAAGGTGACGTCACGTGTTAAGTTCATGTTGCTACACTATAATAATTGATATAGTAACACCACCGACGATAAAGACGTAATAAAGAAGGGATAGATAATTAATATTCTCCAGTCTTCCTCGGTGGTGAAACTCTGTATTGTATAAATGAAATTGCTCTGTTATGGTTTCAACTGCAGTATTTGTTTAAAAAAATACGTGAGTGATGGAGAAATGTTTTTTAACACTCATTTATTTAAGCAAGTTAAAACATCAGAGTTGAGTAATTTACTGTTGACAGAGGTAAAGCAGGAACAAATCTCATTTGTCTTTGATGTAAAAAAAAAAACGTTTTAAATGTTTTGACTCGAGTTACAAACGTCCAGTGGAGAACAAATTGCTGTGAACTTGGTATTCTATATATATATATATATATATATATATATATATATATATATATATATATATATATATATATATATATATATATATATATAGATATATATAGATATATATATGTGTGTGTGTGTTTATAAATATACTTAAATATAGATACGTGTACCAGATGGCCATGACACTGATAATAACAAGCCTCGTGTAACAGACGACACACCTGGTGAAGTGTTTACAGGTAGTGGTGGGTCATGTTTCACCTGGCTCACCTTCCCGCCAATACACCTGATTTACTCTCGACTGGGGATAAAACCTCCCAGGTGTGTCACTAACTAGTAATATCTTTAAGACAACACACGTGACGTCTCCTGTGTGTTGACGCTCTGGTCCTGTTACACTGTATTGCTTAGAATTATTGTTGTGTTTTTAATTTAAACTTTTCAGCTTGTTTTTGTTTTCTTCACTTAGGAATGTTTAGTTTGTCATTTGGGATTTAAAACTCCTGGGAAATTTTACATTCGTTAAAGCGTAATGAGAATAATTTTGTTACATAAAAAAGTTTTTGTCAACTTTTATCTTTTTCAAAATTAAAAGCTCTTTGTAGGTAAAAAATAAATGATTATGAAGTATTTGTTTAAAGGTAAATGGCCTTGTATCAACACAATACTGCATAAACTATAAATATTAAATAATTTATGCTCCTACAGCGTGTACGTGGTCTAGGTGGAGGTTGGATGGTCTTATACTGTGGTGTGTGTGTGTGTGTGTGTGTGTGTGTGTGTGTGTGTGTGTGTGTGTGTGTGTGTGTGTGTGTGTGTGTGTGTGTGTGTGTGTGTGTGTGTGTGTGTGTGTGTGTGTGTGATACAAATCAGGAGTAGAATTATTTGATGGTGTCCGTCAAGTCATCACTGAACTGTTTGGTAGACTGTGGCTCGTACGAACTATACCATGCTGTCATATATCTGATGAACGTTTCTACATAATGATCAGGCACAGGATAACGTGGCCGACGTATGGGGAGTGTGGCCTCATTGGGGACCATGGAAGAAACGGCGATGGTGATGTGGTCTGAGGCGAGATGAGGCACAGGGCTTGCCTCTAGCCTGTCACCTATAAGACCAACACTTAGTACGTGGTCAAGCGTCCCACCATAGTATGTGTTGGACCTTGTGGGGTGTGGGTAATAATGCCGTAGATGTCGAGGAAGTGTACTAAACGTGTCCCATTAAGGTTGTTTATGCCAAGGGGTCGTGAAGATCAGGATGACGAGCGTTGAATCATCCATGTATAGTATTGACTTATCAGTGAGGTTTGGGAGATGTTTAGGTTTCATGGTTTGTCTACGACCGTAGACGTTACAGAGATGAATGTGACTGCCTGCCGAGTTGTGTTGTACGAGTTGATATTGGGTGACCTCGTCGCGGCTCGTTCTGGCCAGTTTGTGCTGTAGGGACTGTTTGATGTAGATTACGTGGACGTTTTGAATGGGTGAGAAGTACATGACATATCCAGGAAGAAGCTTAGGGGTGTGAAACTGGGCGCCTCTCTCAAACGGTTCTTGTAGAAGAACGACGTCCGTGTTATGAGTGTGGACGTAACAGTAGAGGCCGATGAGGCTGTGTATATTCCAGGAGAGAAACGTGAGCTGCTCTAGATTAAGAGGAGTCAGAGGTCTTTGTTGATTATCTAGTGTGAGTTATTAGTGCAGGTTGTTCTCGAGTGCCGGATTGGTGTCCATTTGCATGAGTTGGGATCTTGGCGGTCTTTCCGATGGGAGAGTCAGTAGCAGTAGCGTAGTCGGCAAAGTGATGGCAAAGGAATTCATGTTGGCGAGTGATCATGTCGTATAATTTTTGGAGCAGATGTTTCTGTTTTCCTAGCTCAAGTTTCTGCTCACCATGATCATAACTTACTTCCTCAGCTCGTTCTCGTGGGAATCGCATTTATTTCCATTTTTCCATCTGGTTAGTTAGGTTGTTTTTCATAAAAAAATATAAAATCAGGGTAAACATTTGTATTTTTACTATAGATTAACAGAATACAATAAAACTCGTGGTCATTGGAACTGTATCTATTATAAAGTTTCATATTTTATAAGTTTGGCTTTCATATGCTATTTATTTGAGTTTCAGATTTAATTGATTTGAATTTGACCTTTTTTTTTAATCTGAGTTTCACATTTTATTAATTTGAGTTTAATATTTTATTGATTTGTTGTTTCATATTGATTTGTATTTCATATTTGATTGCGTATATGAATTTAAAACCCGGGTGAGAGTCATGCGAGGTACAAGTTATAATTATTTAAATGAGAACTACCGCGTGTTACAGTATTACACAGTCACGGCCACACGGTGTTGGGGTTTTTAATTTTGGAGGCTAAGTTAATTAACCACAGCCACATAGTTTCCAGTTCCTCTCTGCTTCATTAACTTGCGGCTGCTGGTAATTTAGATATTCCAGTTCTTTTCCTTGTATTTATTTATATATATTTTTTTTTAACTCTCTCTCTCCCCCCCCACATGTCCTAACCTTACCTGACCTCCACATCCTTACCTGGCTATCACAACCTTCCATCAGATAACACAAAAACAAAACAAAACAAATTTCTTGGATGACAAACTTCTTCTGATCGGCTTGGAGACACATAGGGTGTTCTTTGTCGGCTGGGAGACAAATAAGGCTCTCTGTGTCGGCTTGGAGACAAATAAGGCTCTCTGTGTCGGCTTGGAGACACATAGGGTGTTCCTGGTGATACAGATCCAATTTTCCATCGCTTGGTCACCAAAGACTGACGAAGAATTTCCTTGATGAAATATATTTTATGTCGCTGGATACTGAGGCCTTTCTGATGCTTAGGCCCTGGTGATGGGTGGGTGACGGGGGTATGTGTAGGCGATGGATGATGGGTGAGTGATGGGTAATGTGTGGGTGATGGGTGATGTGTGGGTGATGGATGATGCGTGGGTGATGGGTAATGTGTGGGTGATGGGTGATGTGTAGGTGATGGGTGGGTGATGGATGATGTGTAGGTGATGGGTGGGTGATGGGTGATGTGTGGGTGATGGGAAATACGTACAGGTGATGGGAAAAATATGTGAATGATGGGTATACGAAAACAAAAGCCGAACAAATAAAACCTATCTATCATTTCTCATCGCCTTTTCTCTCATAATTCTCAGATTCTCACTATTCTATATTTTTATCATTCTCTCTCATCTCCTACAGTCTCAAGATTCAATTTTCGGGGTAAAACTTTTCACAAAAACTTTTATCGTGTACAGGTGGAGAAAATCGTTATAAAAGTTGGCCTCGGGAAAGTTGTGTAATTTGGAAGGTTGTGTTGTAAGCTTCTGAACTGGTATTCTGATAACGTGTAATTTTTAGTTATGAGGAGAATAATATTTAGGACACACACACACACACACACACACACACACACACACACACACATGCGCGCGCGCACATTTAGCTGAGATTAATGGATGGACGGACACATAGCAGCTCCTCTTATACCAGGAGTGATTGTGGAAATGGAGTTAAAACCGTAAATTTCCGGTTGAGATTGAATTCAGGTGTGGGATGTTTACCTGCGAACACCTGTGGTAATTAGTGTTCAGTGGATGTTTACATGGGAACACCTGTGGTAATCGGTGTTCAGTGGATGTTTACGTAGGAACACCTTTGGTAATAAGTGTTCATTGGATATTTACCTGTGAACACCTGTGGTAATCGGTGTTCAGTGGATGTTTACCTGCGAACACCTGTGGTAATTAGTGTTCAGTGGATGTTTACCTAGGAACACCTGTGGTAATTAGTGCTCATTGGATATTTACCTGTGAACACCTGTGGTAATCGGTGTTCAGTAGATGTTTACCTGGGAATACCTTGTGTGTCAATCTCTCTAACAAGTAGTGACACCCTCCAGTAAGTAACACAAACTTCACTTACAATATTTTCTCACTTTTATGTCAAATTATTTTTTTTAATTAATTAGTTGATATTTTATGACTGGACACAACTAATTGCCTGGATTTATATTCGCCAGTGTATGTTAATATTCAGTGTATATTATCATGTGATAATTATATTAAAGGCTACATCTCAGATTATAATTAAAATGTCCATCTGATGTATTATGATTTGGGAACTGAAATAGTATAGCATTAATATATTTTAATGTTTGTGTAGGCTATTGATGGTGATGTTGATGGTGCTGTTGATGGTGTTGTTGGTGGTGGTGGTGTTGGTGGTGGTGTTGGTGGTGGTGTTGGTGGTGGTGTTGTTGGTGATGGTGATGGCCAGTATATAAATAAACGTCCAAGGATCAGTGGACCATACAGCTCCTCCCTCCGTAAAAGTTACTTTTACATCTCAGATTCCTATGTTATCACCCCAGTATAATAAACCCGTCACCACCGTCTCCTCCACCGCTGCAACCACCTCAGCCACCACTGGGACACACACACATATACACACACACACATACACACACAGGTCGTGAACGACCCCAACAAAGTTACGTGTTTCACACTGTAAAAATCTACGACCTTTTCTCCCTGAATTTCGGTGAACTGACTACACGCCATCACCCTCAGGCGGGAGGGAGGAAAAAACAAAAATATTTATACCGCTCCGTTGTTTTGATTGTCCCCCAGGCTTAGGCGAAATAAAACACTGTAATCTGTTTAGGCAGTATATATATATATATATATATATATATATATATATATATATATATATATATATATATATATATATATATATATATATATATATATATAATGTGTGTGTGTGTACGTATTTGTACAGTGAACAGTATATAAGGTACTGCACCGTCTCTTGTTGGTTGTGTAAGGAAGAACCATCGCCTCAGAATGAGACTGAAGCTCGTTCATTACCCCTGCCGGTATACAGCTGTTTCACTAACTTTAATAATGCTTTTCTCACTTGCAAGTGTTATGAGTCTTGTTGTGGGGGACTGAAGACAAGAGCTACACAGACCTTAGTTTGCTGCCATCCATCTTTTCTATCTGTTATAATTGACGTGTTTTTCTGGGCTGTTCATTCCATAATAAGGTCGTAAGAACACAATCTTTGTTTACCTTTGTAGTGTGTCACAATCACCATCACCCACCACCAGTACTCAACTCTACCCACTAACAATACTCACCACATACATACACGCATACATAATACACATACACACACACACACACACACACACAGTGAATACAGAGCAGCTAATACTAGTGTTTTATAATGTAAATTCCTCTCTGTGTTTATGTATGGGAATCAAATGTATTGTTTTACTGATAAATTTTCACATTATGTATAAAACTGTACCCTAGTGTGGCAGAATACAGATGTATATATTCATTAACACAAAATACACCGATATATAGACTGTGTATGTATGTATGTATGTATGTATGTATGTATGTATTATTCCCGGCTATATGATTTTTTCCTTCTATTTTGTTACTCTTAATTTGTTCCCGGGTTAAATTATTTCTTTTCGTGTTACCTATTTTTTGTTTTTATTGTCGTATTTTTATGATTAGAATTTGTTTGTTTTTCATATATAATTATTATTTTTGTATTGTTCATACCTCCTCCCTCCCTTCCTCCCTCCCTCCCTTCCTTCCTCCCTGCAGTAGTAAAACATGAATGGTGTTAGAAGTTAAAAATGTATACAGCTTTGTGTGTGTGTGTGTGTGTGTGTGTGTGTGTGTGTGTGTGTGTGTGTGTGTGTGTGTGTGTGTGTGTGTGTGAGGGAAGGGAAGGCTGTCTTATACAACACTCAACATCACTCGGTACATCTTTCACTCGCTAGAACTCCAGAAGGGGAGTGTAACTTTTAATTATTTGTGTTTAATGTACAACACTTTGACAGGTGGGTAGCACTATGTATGGTAGTGGTGGCTGCTGGGTGACGACCATGACAGGTGGATAGAGCTATGCATGACGGCCATGACAGGTGGATAGAGCTATGCATGACGGCCATGACAGGTGGATAGAGCTATGCATGACGGCCATGACAGGTGGATAGAGCTATGCATGACGGCCATGACAGGTGGATAGAGCTATGCATGACGGCCATGACAGGTGGATAGAGCTATGCATGACGGCCATGACAGGTGGATAGAGCTATGCATGACGGCCATGACAGGTGGATAGAGCTATGCATAACGGTCATGACAGGTGGATAGAGCTATGCATGACGGTCATGACAGGTGGGTAGGACTGTGCATCTCGATCATGACAGGTGGCTAGAATTATGCATGGTTGTCATGCCAGGTATGTAGGAGTATGCATGCCAGGTATGTAGGAGTATGCATGCCAGGTATGTATGACTGCTCCGTGTTGTGTTAGGTTGAGTTGCTCTCCAGCATGACAACAATATTGCTGGTGACGTGACGTAAGTGAGGTGGTCGCTGCTTTAATGGTCTGCTGATATGTAAATGATGGACAGACTTGTTGTTACAGCCTTCCTGTACTGCTGTAAGGTTATATTACAGCCTTCCTGTACTGCTGTAAGGTTATATTACAGCCTGACTGTACTGCTGTAATGTTATATTACAGCCTTCCTGTACTGCTGTAAGGTTATATTACAGCCTTCCTGTACTGCTGTAAGGTTATATTACAGCCTTCCTGTACTGCTGTAAGGTTAAGTTACAGTCTTCCTGTACTGCTGTAAGGTTATGTTACAGTCTTCCTGTACTCCTGTACTGCTGTAAGGTTATATTACAGCCTTCCTGTACTGCTGTAAGGTTAAGTTACAGTCTTCCTGTACTGCTGTAAGGTTATGTTACAGTCTTCCTGTACTGCTGTAAGGTAATATTACAGCCTTCCTGTACTGCTGTACTGCTGTAAGGTTATGTTACAGCCTTCCTGTACTGCAAAGGTTATGTTACAGTCTTCCTGTACTGTTGTAAGGTAATGTTACAGCCTTCCTGTACTGCTGTAAGGTAATGTTACAGCCTTCCTGTACTGTGTAAGGTAATGTTATAGCCTTCCTGTACTGCTGTAAGGTTATGTTATAGCCTTCCTGCTGCTGTAGGTTATGTTACAGCCTTCACTGCTGTAAGGTAATGTTACAGCCTTCCTGTACTGCTGTAAGGTTATGTTATAGCCTTCCTGTACTGCTGTAAGGTTATGTTATAGCCTTCCTGTACTGCTGTAAGGTTATGTTACAGCCTTCCTGTACTGCTGTAAGATTATGTAACAGCCTTACTGTACTGCTGTAAGGTTATGTTACAGCCTTCCTGTACTGCTGTAAGGTTATGTTACAGCCTTCCTGTACTGCTGTAAGATTATGTTACAGCCTTCCTGTACAGCTGTAAGGTTATGTTACAGCCTTCCTGTATTGCTGTAAGATTATGTTACAGCCTTCCTGTACTGCTGTGAGGTTATGTTACAGCCTTCCTGTACTGCTGTAAGGTTATGTTACAGCCTTCCTGCACTGCTGTAAGATTATGTCACAGCCTTCCTGTACTGCTGTAAGGTTATGTTACAGCCTTCCTGTACTGCTGTAAGGTTATGTTACAGCCTTACTGTACAGCTGTTTATTAATCATCTTTTGTTATTGGTAAAATAACATGTATGTTACAGTGTTGTTTGTAATCGTCTCTAGTTATTATTACGAGAACATGTTACAGTGTTATATAGTTACTGTAATATCATTCTATTTTTTTTGGGTATGAGAACATATTACAGTAATACAATGTTGCTGAAACGCTGTATTTTTATCGTCTTTTGTAATTGGTACAGCTTTTAAAAGTTTTTGTATTGTGGTACAGTTTTATAAAGCTTGGCGTCGTGGGGCTATTGTTTTATTGTGTTTGTATTGTTGTTGTTTTATATTTGTTGTTGTTGTTGTATGTATATGTGTGTGTGTGTGTGTGTGTGTGTGTGTGTGTGTGTGTGTGTGTGTGTGTGTGTGTGTGTGTGTGTGTGTGTGTGTGTGTGTTCCTCATCATAAGACACAATATTCACTTTCTGTCAAACACTTACATGAATATTTTCTCCGGATCACATGAAGACTCGTCACCTCCAGCTTATTTGACATGAAGATTAAACACCCTAACGCTGCCTGGGGAATTGGGTTGGGTTGGGCTAATCTAGGCTAACAGTAGGGTGTTGAATCATCAGGCGCAATAAGCTTGGGATGTCTAATCTTCACATGATCCACTTCCCTTTAACACACCTGCCACCTGTTAATCCAGTCTGATGCAGCAATTAAGTCAACACTATCACTCTAATATTTCCCTGTTTTTACCACACGAACTAATACATCGTCAACAACACGGGGGGAAATATTTTGAGAGTATAGAATAACAAACTTGATGAAAAATACTCCCATCACGACAAAACCCAATGAAACAATTAGTATACATCAATAAATACGGAAATACGTGTGTATATATGTGTGTATATCAGTATAACACTATGCTGGTCAATTAGTTGTATATTACCGATAGATTTGTGCATCGAGTACCAACAACAACGTAACTATATGGAGAGGTCATCAACCGTGTGCAAGCTTGTTATGGGATGTTATATGTGGTGGTATAATGATGTACAGTACACTACTATAACTACATGTACAGTGTGTGTGTGTGTGTGTGTGTGTGTGTGTGTGTGTGTGTGTGTGTGTGTGTGTGTGTGTGAATTTTATCAGATTAATCATAGTAAATTTATAGTAATTCAACAAATTTAGTAAGAAATTAATTTAGAACGATCCAACTTTTCATTTAAAATCCTTAGGCACTGTGTAGACTTGTTTAAATTATTAGTATAGTGGTGTTGATGGGGTTGATGATGGCGGTGGTGGTAGTAGTAGTGGTGGTGGTGATAGTAATGATGGTGATTGTGGTGGTGATAATGGTGGAGATAGTGGTGATAATGGTGGAGATAGTGGTGATAATGGTGGAGATACTGGTGATGATAGTAGCAGTAGTGATAATGTTGATAGTAGCAATACTTCATAAACAGTACACTGCAATATTAAAGAACCCAATTACAGGTGACCAGTCTAGTGTGGCCGCCTGGTCGTATATATACCAGCATCCTCTAATCTTCCGACGATTGTTCTTGTCCTTGAGAAAATTGATCTTAATATATGATGCCTATCCACCTGTCTCTAGACTACTGACCACCAAATGCCTCTTCCTTCACAAGTGTACAATAACTTACCTGTCTGATTTACTATTGTAATTAATTTTTTATTGAATGACCTCTTGTTTTATTTATATTTTGATAATATGAATTTCCTGAATTATTCATTATCTCTTGTTTTTGCATTTCGTGTTTTATTTATTATTCAGTGTTATTTCCTCTCAAGGTTAAGTACACACACATAGTTAATATTATATACTTCAGGCAGTGTAAACTAACCCGGTGATGAGAAATACTTAAAAGCATTACTCCAGTCGGCAGGAACTTTGTCCATAAATGTATATCATGGTATTAAGTCTCTCTCCGTTTATCCTGACACAATACGTAAGGTCGAGTGGTCAAACTACAGGTGTACGGTGTGGACAACCTCTGAAAGCTTTATAGTCATTGGTTTTCTTACGCTTTTATAAGGAACTTCGCGATTGACATTTAACAAATTTGGGGAGAAATTGTGTGTCAGTGATTTGATTGGTGAGGAGGGAGGGGCGGAGGGAGGTTGGGAGGGGCGGGGGTGGGGGGAGCCAGAGGGAGGAGGGAGGGGCCAGGGGGGGTGGAGAGACCTGTGGTTGAGGATAAAGGCGGCTAAACAAAATTATACATCTGACTAAATTATGACTGAGAAAAAGCTAGATGAAACCTACTGTTGCCTGCGGTGTGTGTGTGTGTGTGTGTGTGTGTTAGTAGTTGTAACATATTGGAGAAGTCTCTCTCTCTCTCTGTATTTATAAATTTGTGTCCTTATCTGATGGGTACTCTTATCACTCTCTTTATTTCCCTATGTCTTTCACTCCTCTTCCATCTTCCTTCCTACCATTCATACCATTCTCTAACCTTCTAAAATACATTACTTGTATTTACCATCACTACAGTGGCTTTAAATATACCATCTTATTGCATTTAGTTCTACATCGACCAAAATATTGAAAAGTTATGGGAAAAATTACGAAAAAGTGATGAAAAACAGTGAAAATAGTTGAAAAATAAGACATTAGTTCCCAGGATGACGTCGTGTGTGTGTGTGTGTGTGTGTGTGTGCGTGTGCGTGCGCGTGTGTGTGTGCATGTGTGTGTGTAATAATAATGATAATAATTAACGGTTTATTTGAAGAGCATGGCAGCTGGGAGGCTGAAAATATACAGTTGCATAATTGGGGAATGGGTCTCTTGATTGGCAAATAATATACAAGAAATATAAGTGATACAACTATGATATTTTATAACTAGGTGGGGAGAAGCTACAGGGCATTTCAACATAGTGACAGTGCAAAAATGTAAGGTTGACTGGGAGTGAATACACTGGTTGGGTACAAGTTATTGATAATTTTTACAATGGTTGGGACTGGGCTGTTCTTATAGCGATCAGTTCGTGTTCGTATGGGCTGGATGCGGTTGTGGTGTCGAACAGCAATTCGCGGACGAGGGATCTCGGGTGGTAGTAGGAGCCAGTTGTCGAGGATGGTGCAGAAACTTCTCACCAAATTTGCGGATGAGGTCGTGGTGATGGTCAGTGATAGCCGAGAGGGTCAGCGTGTTGAGCGCTTCTTAATATGTGGATTAGGAAGGGGAGAGAATAATCTTGCATGCCCTCTTTTGCACTTTTTCTAGGTGTTTACGTTGTGTGGCATTTAGGGAGGAAGACCAAGCAGGGGAGGTATAGGCGAGCTTGGGAATTATGAATGTTGAGTAAACACTGAGGAGCTCGGGTGCAGGAACTCCGAGGGACTTGAGTCGGCGGAGGAGGTGTGTGTGTGTGTGTGTGTGTGTGTGTGTGTGTGTGTGTGTGTGTGAGACAATATTTATGAATATATTACCTAGTGCAAAAACAAGGGAGGAAAAATAGTGGCGAAGTTATTTATTTTTTATTTTTTTATTTTGTTTTGCATGACAGGGGATAAAACACAACATTGTAGATGTGTTTTTTTTTAACATGAGAAAAACAAAAGGCAATATGTACAAGCTTTTGTTTTCGAAGACTAGAATGCTGATGGTGTTTTTCCCGAGTGTGTGTGTGTTTGTCTGTGTCTTGTTTGTGTGTGTTTGTATTTATGTCTGTGTGTTTGTATTTGCGTCTGTTTGTGCTTGTCTGTCTGTCTGGCTATCTGTCTGTCTCTGTCTGACACACACAACAGCACACAAGTGATCTATGTCAAACACAGTCGACAGTTCATCACCATCTGACCATTAGGACGGTGACAGTGACTGATTTTTCATTTCACTCCCCTGATATTTGTGTTGGGTCTGCCTATGTGTCTGTATTTGTTTATTTGTCTGTCTGTGTTTATTTTTGTCCGCGTGTCTGTCTATGTGTTTGTTTATCTGTGTGTTTTTCACTGTGTGTTTGTCTGTCTGTATCCCTAACAAGTAATATCCTTCCCATTACAAATAAACAGCGGAGTTTTCAGTGCATGACTGTTATTGAAAACATCCTAATTTTGTTTACTTGTTGGCAGACACACGTAAACAAAACAAGATATTGGTACAGAGAATCTAAAACTATCTTGCGTCCAACTGTAACTTCTTACGATTTTGTTTGAGTTTATCTGGAAAAATGATACTCGGTTTATGTTGGTTTGGGTGTACGTAAAACAAACGGGGATTTTTGGTTTATCTGCGAGAGGGTGGTGGTGGTGGTGGTGTGACTGCCTTCTTTTGTATTGTCCTCCCTCTCCTGTTACTCCTGTTCCTCCTGTTCCTCCTACTCTTCCTTCTCCCTTTCCTCCCCGTCATAATATTCCGCATCTCCTCCTCTTCCTTGTATTCCCTTCTTGCTCTTATTTTCTCCTATTCAGCCACTTCTTTCTCCCATTCCACCTCTTCTTCCTCCCATTCTTCCTCTTCCTCATCTTCTTCTATTCTTCCTCCTCTTCCTCTTCCTCCTCCCTTACTTCATCTCCTCCTTTCACCATCCCCTCGTCCTCCTCCCCATCTCTTCTACTTCCTCATCCTCCTCCTAATCAACCTCCCCTCCTCCATCTTCTCTTCCTCCTCTACTCCCTCTTCTTCATCTCACCCCCCCCTCCTCTATTATCCTCCTCCTCCTCCACTACCACAAAGACCCTCACATGTTCCTCACTTTATGCCCGCCACAACAGGAGCTGAGGTAAGACTTCTCACCCTCTCACCTAAGCTGTGACCTAAAGATGGGTCTCAGAGGCTCTTAAGAGAGATGAGAACGCCTCTCTCTCACTGATTTACTGAGATGGGACGTAAATTTAGTGAACCAAATGGCGTTAAAAGTGCAGTGAGACTATACTGCAAGATGGAGGTAGGGTGAGGGGTGGGGGTGAGGGGTCGGTGGGGGGTGAGGGGTCAGGGTGAGGGGTCGGGGGTGAGGGGTCCGTGGGGGGAGGGGGTGAGGGGTCCGTGGGGTGAGGGTCGGTGGGGTGAGGGGTCCGGTGAGGGTCCGTGGGGTGAGGGGTGGTGAGGGGTCCGTGGAGGAGGGAAGGGCTGACGTAGTAATGATGCTCGGTATTTCCAGCCTCGGTTAGAACCTCTGTGTTTGTTTGTCAGGTGAAGAAGGTAACATAACTTTACCTGATGTATGGAAAACAAACACACACACACACACACACACACACACACACACACACACACACACACACACACACACACACACACACACACCCCCTGACCCACTCCTGTTCCCCCAAACACCCCCTCCACTCTCTCCCACCCACTCCCTCTCCCCAACACACCCCCTCCCTACAAACACCCCCACCACCTCCCCCCCACCATAATTTACCAGGTGGTGAAGGTGATCGCATGTTACAGGTCATTTTCTTTTCATCTTACATATTGACCATAAATATTTCAGACACTTGAGGGAACCTGCCGCCTACCACAACACTTTACTCTTATTTTACTTATTTAATAACATGTTTTAGGTCTTATAGGGAAATAGAAGTTAATTAGGCTTTAGATTATTATTGATGGGTTTTATACATTAGGGATTTAGAATGAATATATGTATAGGAAAAAAAATCATGATAAATTTACTGACAAACTTACTATAGTTATTTAATGGGAATATTTTTTGACATGTTATTGACTATAAAAATAACCCATATGCATATTATTAAGGAAAACTATTGACTTAAAGGCTTTAGGTTTAGTTTATATACGTCATTCAGTTCAGAAATTTATTGATGAAATGTTCAGATAAAAGGAATAATAAAATGATTGATGTTGACTGTATTGATGTTATTGAGGGAGAGAACGAGTGTTTGTTTTTATTATTTGATGTTTAATTGGTAGTGTGATGGTGGTTGATTTTTGTAAATAAATGTTTAGTTTATTCTGGTGTTTGTTATGGTGTTTGTGAGTACTTGTTACACTTACCTTTTACTGTATATTTCAGTCACCAACATTACACGTCTGTTTGTCTCGTTATCACCAACATTACATACCTGCCTGCTTGCCTTCCTCAAACACCATCATCACACACCTGTTCAAGTTAGGTTAACATTATCATAGACCAAATATTTAACCATTATTTACAGTGTATCTAAGTAAATCAATATTACACACTTACTTTACAATAAGATACTAAGTTAATATTTCAAACTAATTAACTGTATCATATTAAATTAGATATATAAAATTAATGATATGGTTTTTGATGATATAAATATTCCACCAATATATCATTTATTTAGACAATTGTAATAGAAAAAAATATTAAGATTTCATAGGATACGTTAAAAATATTTCAGCGTCAAAATATTTACAAAAAAATATGGTAATGTCAGGCACTATAACTAATATTGTTTGATTTACATTTGTCAAACGTAATGAAACGTAATGGATAAATGGATATGATATTGATATTATGTATGTAGATGTTAATCATCATCACTATAGCGACAGCAATATTCAGTTAGGGATATTAATTGGCATGGAAAATGGTAAAAAATATATATATATTAATAGTTTGTTTGAATGTCTGTGTGTGTGTGTGTGTGTGTGTGTGTGTGTGTGTGTGTGTGTGACAGTGTAGATAGGTAGTCAGTGAAGGAGTGTAACCAGAGTCATGGTGTATAAACGAGTGAAGGATGTAGCTGTATATTGTGTTTACTTGTTTGTGTGTTTGTTTATTGGTGTTTTATATAAGAGAATGTGACGTTAATTCTGTTATTCATTTGTTAAGTTGGTTACAACAACTGAATGTGGCTTTAAGTATACTCATAAACTGTTCCTTTAAATATATCTGCAATATAACCTAAAATATACCCATGCTACCTTAAACTGTTACCTTAAATATAACCATAAACAGTTCCAATGAAAACAGGGAGAAATACTTAACCCTTTGGAATATTCCACCTCTCGAGCTTATTGTTGTGGTTTGAGGTCACCTGTTAAAAAGACTTCATAGCTTTACGGCTTAAGGCTTATGTAATTAACCTGCTATTGAAATTTCTCCTAGACTTTGGCTCATCCTCGTTTTCCAAAGTTTAGGAACTCTTGGAGGGTGGGGGGGAGAGGAGGGAAGAATGGGAGGAGGAAGTGGGAAAGAAGGAGAAGGGAGGGTGAGGGAAGAAGAAAGAGGAGGAGGGGGGAAGGGCGAGAAGGAAAGGAGGAAGGAAGGGAAAGGAGGAGGAGGAAGGAAGGAAGGAAGGAAGAGGAGGAGAGAGGGGAGAGAAGGGGGGGAGGAGAAAGAGTAGGGGAGAGAGGAGGAGGAAGGAAGGGAGGGAGGGAGGGAGACAGAGGGAGGAAGGGAGAGGAGGGGAGAAGAGGGAGGGGGATATTTTTAACCCTGCTTAATGAGGTCTTGGTGACATTGATCGTCCCCCTGAGAATACTAAAGGATGTTGTTGATATGTTATTTTCTGAGGCGATAAATTATACTCTTTTATTAAGGTGCGTCAAAAGATTATCGGATGTATCTTAGGATTATAATAAAATCCTTAAAAATATCTATAATTATTGATAATTTTATTTTTTTCTTTAATTTATTGATTACTGTATTAAGTTTTATACGATAGGAAGGTTAAGGTGAAACACGATGTTGTTTATGTTAGATTGTAATTTTCGTATAAGATTATAGGCGATATAAGGTGTCCATATAAAAGTATAGATAATTTTATGTTGTTCAGATAAGATAATATGGTATAATATAATTGATTTAGGATCAGAGATGATATAATATTATGTTCATGTAATATTATAGAACATAGAGGCTGTAATGACCATATATGATTAAGGGAATATAATGTAACAGAGGTCAGGGTGGTGGTGAAGATCCTGTTAATCAGTGCCAGCCTCCCCAGGTCACGGCCACTGACCTCAGTGCTATTAATTAAGGCTGAGGTCAACTGGCAACAACCAATCACCTGCCGGGAATTAATTACACCACGCAGCGGAAGGTGGACCTCCAACTGCTTTGTCAAGGACCACCTTAAGAGCTACAATTAAATATTAGGAGTTCAGGTTTTTGTATTTTCATACAGTGTATTAGTTTTAAGTTTTTGGATCTTTACATAGGAACAGCAGTCCTATATACTCAGGCCAACCGGCCGTCGAACTGAATTACACAGACTGTCGCCTGGTAGGGCAGCTGCACCCCAAGTTGACTGCTAGTGGGTGTAAGGAATGAGACAGTGGAACTCACACCTCATAGATATTTTATGTTGTACAAAAATTTAGATATAAAGATAAAATATTGTCCAAGACATTGGTAGTGAGCCTGAATTTACGGAGTTCGTCAAAGGTTTTGTTAAGTGGCAACAAGGAGCGAATTGGTCTACACTCTCAGATGTAATGCTGAAGGCTGTGTTGTCTATTTTACCATAAATTCTACACTTAGTAGTGCTAGGGAAGTATTTCACATGAGTTACCAACATGGCCTATAGCCAAGGCTGATTCTTACGGTAACTACATCACTGAGCAGAGTCAGACACTTATTCCAGCCGTATTGAAATTTTGTGTCGCAAAGTTTTTCAAAGTGGCGAACACTCACACTTCCTCTTCTCACCTCCCTCGTGTCGCGTTGTGACGTCAGCCAGAGTTCTAAATGTGGCTTGTATAAATTATACTTTGCTGTCATATATCTAACGAACGTTTCTACATAATGATCAGGCACAAGATAACGTGGCTGACGTATGGGGAGTGTGGCCTCATTGTGGACCAAGGAAGAAACGGCGATGGTGATGTGGTCTGAGGTGAGATGAGGCACAGGGCTTGCCTCTAGCCTGTCACCTATAAGACCAACACTTAGTACGTGGTCAAGTGTCCCACCATAGTATGTGTTGGACCTTGTGGAGTGTGGGTAATAATGCCGTAGATGTCGACGAAGTGTACTAAACGTGTCCCATTAAGGTTGTTTAGGCCAAGGGGTCGTGAAGATCAGGATGACGAGCGTTGAATCATCCATGTATAGTATTGACTTATCAGTGAGGTTTGGGAGATGTTTAGGTTTCATGGTTTGTCTACGACCGTAGACGTTACAGAGATGAATGTGACTGCCTGCCACGTTGTGTTGTACGAGTTGATATTGGGTGACCTCGTCGCGGCTCGTTCTGGCCAGTTTGTGCTGTAGGGACTGTTTGATGTAGATTATGTGGACGTTTTGAATGGGTGAGAAGTACATGACATATCCAGGAAGAAGCTTAGGGGTGTGAAACTGGGCGCCTCTCTCAAACGGTTCTTGTAGAAGAACGACGTTCGTGTTATGAGTGTGGAAGTAACCGTAGAGGCCTATGAGGCCGTGTATATTCCAGGAGAGAAACGTGAGCTGCTCTAGATTAAGAGGAGTCAGAGGTCTTTGTTGATTATCTATTGTGAGTTATTAGTGCAGGTTGTTCTCGAGTGCCGGATTGGTGTCCATTTGCATGAGTTGGGATCTTGGCGGTCTTTCCGATGGGAGAGTCAGTAGCAGTAGCGTAGTCGGCAAAGTGATGGCAAAGGAATTCATGTTGGCGAGTGATCATGTCGTATAATTTTTGGAGCAGATGTTTCTGTTTTCCTAGCTCAAGTTTCTGATCACCATGATCATAACTTCCTCAGCTCGTTCTCGTGGGAATTGTTTGTTTCCATTTCTCCATCTTTATCAGCCGTTCTCGGTCATGTCTGTCCTTGAGCTGCTCTTCTGCTTCCGCTTTCTGTCGAATGGCGGATTCAGCCAGTTTCCGGAGATGTCATTTTCTACTTGTTGTTTTAAGTCTCTTTCCTGTTGTGTTTCCAAATGTTCCTTCATTGCCTTCTTAAGGCTGGGTGTTTAGTGAGGCGTTTTTGTCCTTAAGTTGTATATGGATGTTGTCAGTGGTGAGTGAGGCTGGTGGCAGAGGTGTATACGGAGGGTCCGGGGGCTTAGTTGGAGCTGCAAGACGACGAGTGACACAGCCATGCCAGACATTTTCTCCCACCTTACCACAGAGGGACACTTCCATTACGTAGTATCAGGTAGTTCGCCCTTGTCAGGAATGTCTGAGACTGACTTGAAACTCGTGGCCACTAGGAACTCAAACTCCCGAGTCGTGAGACCCCGAACACCAACCGCATAGCTCTTGTCTCCTGCAGTGGGTTGATATACGTCCAGTCCCCCAGCATCTGAAGCAGTGGGGAGCCTTGATGTCCATGAGGGTGAGTTGGCATGGTGGGAGACAGGGGAGACAATCAAATTAATATAAGGACGGGGAGTTTCGATT
>NW_024731829.1:167500-210000 GCF_018991925.1 Homarus americanus | reverse complement strand
TGAAAAGTGGTGTGTTGACTTTGATGTGTGTTTGTGATTTTCTTGTTGTTATTGTTGTTTTTGTGTTTTATTTTACTTGATGTTGTTGTTGTGTTTGTTTTATTTTACTTACTTCTGCTGCTATTGTTGTTGTTTGTGTGATGATGTGTGTATGACTCATCTTGACAAATGCAACTTGTGTAATCTAAAAACGTCAGTAATGTTGATTTTATGTGCATGGGTAGTTGTGTGTGTGTGTGTGTCTGTCTGTCTGTGTCTGTAACTGTGTGTCTGTCTGTGTTTGTCTGTAAGTTAAATTTAACAATATAAACATTAACTTCGTCACAGATAACATAATTAACCAAGATAACCTTACTAAGTTAACAAGATAACCTTACTAAGTTACCAAGATAACCATAACACAAATTCCCCCCAACCCCCACCTCTCCCTCTACTCCAACTCCCTACCCACCCACTCCACCACCCCCACCACCCCCCACTCCACCACCCCACTCCACCACCAGGTATCACCCTAACACCGTCGGGGATTCACAGGTGTTACTGCTACACTTTTTTTCACACAACTTCTCTCTTTGTGGAATACTTTTTGCCTTACTGGGTTTTATAACTGTGCTTTTGATGTTCGGGATCAGCGAGAAAGACAACAATTTAGGTATTAAGAGTTTTTTTGTAGAATGTGAATGTTTAGTTGATGTTTCTTCTCACGGACGCTGTAATTACCATGGTTCACAGACTCAGGTTTTTCTATAATGTTCGTTTTCCCATCAGGATTCATTATACGTATTAGAACGGTGACATCAGGATTCATTATACGTATAAGAACGGTACCATCAGGATTCATTATACGTATTAGAACGGTGACATCAGGATTCATTATACGTATAAGAGCGGTACCATCAGGATTCATTATACGTATTAGAACGGTGACATCAGGATTCATTATACGTATAAGAGCGGTACCATCAGGATTCATTATACGTATTAGAACGGTACCATCAGGATTCATTATACGTATTAGAACGGTACCATCAGGATTCATTATACTTATAAGAACGGTACCATCAGGATTCATTATACGTATTAGAATGGTACCAACAGGTTAATTAAGTACCTAATTTTGGAGGGTGTAGGTGTTGAGTAATCCTTTAACCTCTTCATTGTAGGGACGCCACTTTTAATATTATATTTGGTTTCTACAAGACGATTTTATTCAGCCCAGAGGGGACCCCGTACCTAAGGTGTTAGTAGACTATCCCCAATCAGTTAGTGAGGATCAAGAACTATAAGGGCTGGTACATAATAATACTGTAACTTGATTCTTGAATTTAATGATTTATCGAAGCAGTTACTGTGGGTTTTATTCAGATTACATCACTATGTACTCATCTTGACAGTTTACGTAACCTTACACACGTTACGTAAACCTCGCCATCACTGTGTACGTAAACTATTTGTTAACTACAAGCAACTTTGTAATATTCAAAACTTGTCAACTGGAGAGTCTTGTATTGCCCCACCGACCTGTACCTTCAGTTAACATAATATATTTAAGAGTTAAGTACCATTAAGTAACATGTGTAAATATTACCCTCATAGTTTCATCAATAAAATTAACCTGTGAAGTAGTAATGTTAAGCTTAAGTAGTAATGTAGTCAGCTAAATTAACCTTTGGTCCTAATTCTAAGCTTTTAAATCCAGCTTACTATTTTGATGTTAAATTATTAGTCCAATAGAATTTTGTACCGTACGATTTTGTCCAAGATAATTTTGGTATTAGGTCAACTATTTGATTGTACTTTATGCTGTGGGACACAGAGTAGTTATGTTGTCGTTTATTTTGTCCCTAGTGAGAGATTTCGTCCAATGGGATTTCGTCCAGAGGCTGTGGCGTGTCTAGGATTGGTGGACGACTGTGAACCACTGCTGTCCGGTTATCAGTGTCGACCGTAAAAGTGTAATCAGGCTAATGGTGGGGTCTGTCTGTCTGTCTGTCTGTCTGTCTGTCTGTCATATAATGCCGGTCAAATACGTGACCTACTATTCAAAAGACGCTAATTGCTTCTTGAATTTTTAACCTGAAAATGATTGTAACATAAGCACAGACTTGCACGCATAGATACGTACGAATACATGGATACTTACTCACGCAAATTCACACATGCACACACAAGAATGCACAAATGTCTTTCTTTGCAAACTAAAACACACACACACATACTCACAGTCACATACAGATACACATGTTTCATTCTCACACCCCTAAAACACACATATACTGTACTCGTACATCGACAACGTACACGTACATAGCACAGCAGGAGTGTTGATGGTGGAGAGGCTGTGTACTGGCAAGGGAGGACTTATGCAAGCTGCTTCCCTGTTTGCCAAGAAGGCTAGCGGCGGTAGTTGAAAGCGAGAAGAAGCAATCAGTGCTTGTACCTTAACACTAACATAATGCTGCCACACCACCCTGTGTGCGCGCGCGCACACACACACACACACACACACACACACACCACCACCACCACCACCACCACATAGTCACACCCACCACTACCACCACATAGCCACACACACCACCACCACATAGCAACACACACCACCACCACCACATAGCCACACCCACCACCACACTCAGAAAATTTAAAGGTGACACACTTTACCACACACACACTCACACCTCACCGCTCATACACCCTCAACACTGTCAGATATATTCAGTATAACTTAAGACAAATATACACCAACATGACCTAAATATACACAACACAGTAACACAATAGCAACACAGTAACACAATAGCATAACACAGCAACACAACACAGTAACACAGCAACACAACACAGTAACACAACACAGTAACACTAATTTTGAAACACCCAGAAGAGTAGAAATCATGTCTGGTAACCCGTGTTATTAGGTAAATAATTTGTGATCCTGTATTGTACAAGATGTCAACAAGGCATCTGACCTTATGAATACTTTAAGATGGTTGTTAGCCACAGTAAAGGTCAACAATGAAAATTACAAGACTCCACCATCAAACGTAAGATAACTTAAGTAGGAAGTTATTCATGACAAATTAGTGTTGCATTATCAGGTTTTTTAATGGTTAGTGTTCCTCGCTTGATAGGTTGTTGTTGCGGTTTTGTGTCAGTACTCGACTGTGAACTTGCGTGTAATTAGTTTATTCAGACGAGGATACCGGAGTAGTTTGTCGCAGGTGATTATTGATGACGTCTACACATGGCTGAAGATATACATGTACAGGTATTCTGTTTCACATTCCGGCATTCTTACGGAGCGATACCTATAGTATTGTCATTATTTAATATAGTACAACTATTGTCCTTATTCAGTATAGTACATGTACAGGTGTTGTAAATCAGGCGGAAATAATTAAGTAAGCCACCAGTTACCTCTAACAACATTAAGTAACTCGATATCTTGTTACAGGTCCATAACCAAAAAGACTCAGAGTTCATTAAAAATCGTTTTATCCTATGAAGGAATTATCTTTAAAAATAATCACCAACACTCATATTTCACAGTTCGTTTTGTCTATACGTTTTCCATTTTATATAAAATTGTAAAATAAAAATAAGGAAAAATACAGGTAACAATATTTTTGCCGTGTTACCGTGTCGACAGCTTCAATGTTCCCGTGAAATACAAACAAATTTTTTCATGAACTTTCCAGCCTGTACACAAACTATTGACTATAAAGTTATTTTTACGAGAAAAACTAAAGTGAGTCTCTGTTGAAACTACCAGAGTAAACTATAATTTATCTTGGCTTTAAGATCATAACTTTTCTCTCGCGAACAAAACTATTAAGTTATCGTAAGTAAATAAAACACCTGAGTCTGTCTTTGGATTCCTTAACATTCGTAAGTTATATTCGTGCCATACAAGTTTTTTCGTGTCGTTGCTTCAGTGAGTCAGATACAGTATCCCAGTTTACATGTGTTTGATTAAGGTAACAGAGGTGAGGTGTTAGTCTTCAGGTGCGCCAGGTAGAGGACCACTATAAGACGTGGCGAGTGTAGTGTTTTGACTCTTGTTCTTGTGTAGTGTTTATTAGAGGGATTGTTGTGGCTGTGGTGGTTGTTGTTGTTATTATCCATTCCTGCTCCCTGAATGCTGTAGTATCCACCAGTGACTAAACAGTGACTCAGTTGGTTATGTCAGGTGAACTGTGACGTACACTGAGTACAACAGGAGGACCTGGGTGACGGGCTGTGATCTTGACACTGATGCAGCACAACACCTGGCTGGAAGTGGCAGATGAACCTGACATTGATTAATAACAGCAGCCAGGTCGTGCAGCAGCTGGTGGGCCAAACACACATTAATTTAATACAGCGGGCAAGTAGTACAGCAACTCTTTAAGCATAGCAGCAAGTAACCGAGGCGTTGACTTAACTTAACACAGCAGTCAGTGACCGAGGCGTTGATTTAACAACACAGCAGTCAGTAACCGAGGCGTTGACTTAACTTAACACAGCAGTCAGTGACCGAGGCGTTGATTTAACAACACAGCAGTCAGTGACCGAGGCGTTGATTTAACAACACAGCAGTCAGTGACCGAGGCGTTGAATTAACAACACAGCAGTCAGTGACCGAGGCGTTGAGTTAACAACACAGCAGTCAGTGACCGAGGCGTTGGATTTAACAACATGCAAGTCAGTGACCGAGGCGTTGAATTAACAACACAGCAGTCAGTGACCGAGGCGTTAAGTTACTAACACAGTGCATGCGGACTGAGGCGTTGAATTAACAAATACAGCAGTCAGTGACCGAGGCGTTGAATTAACAACACAGCAGCGTGACTGAGGCGTTGAGTTAATAACACAGCAGTCAGTGTGACCGGAGGCGTTGATTTAACAACACAGCAAAGTCAGTAACCGAGGCGTTGACTTAACTTAACACAGCAGTCAGTAACCGAGGCGTTGATTTAATAACACAGCAGTCAGTGACCGAGGCGTTGATTTAACAACACGGCAGTCAGTGAGGTGGTGGGTGTGGCAGGCGGCTCAGGCATTGATTTTGTACAGTCAGTCGTCGTCGTTGTGGTCAAACACAGAGTCAGTCATGGTGATGGTGGGGGTCATACACACAGTCAGTCATGGTGGGGGTCATACACACAGTCAGTCGTCGTCGTTGTGGTCAAACACACAGTCAGTCATGGTGATGGTGGGGGTCATACACAGTCAGTCGTCGTGGTTGTGGTCAAACACACAGTCAGTCATGGTGATGGTGGGGGTCATACACACAGTCAGTCGTCGTGGTTGTGGTCATACACACAGTCAGTCATGGTGGTGGTGGTAGTCATACACAGTCAGTCGTCGTGGTTGTGGTCAAACACACAGTCAGTCATGGTGGTGGTGGTAGTCATACACAGTCAGTCGTCGTGGTTGTGGTCATACACACAGTCAGTCATCATGGTAGGGTATAATATGAATGACTGTACGTAGTGAAGGTTCTGACTGCATATATGTGATTGGAATAGAGATGACTGTTGATGGTAGATGAGGAAATAAGGGTGAGTGGAGCTGTTAATTGATTCTATAGTACAGGTAGGTTTAAGGCAGAGTACACATAGTCAATCTAAATAGTCATTGTGCTTATTGGTCTAGGTGAAGTTCTTAGCGCTACTGTTCATTGACAAAATAGTTATTTAAGTTGAATTTTAGCCCAAGTTATAATGCATCTATTTTCCTCTCATATTAGACAATATATAAAACTATGACACTGCTCAAGGGGTGAGCTTCTCGTTATGTTTTCTTCTAAGTTAAAACTTTGGCTGAAAAACTTTTATACAAGTTTGTTGTAATACGGATTACATTTTTGTTGAAAGTTTGGTCTTCAGAATTTTTGTAAAAGACGCTAGTAAACTCTTGGTGCAAAGGGTCATACACACAGTCAGTCATGGTGGGGGTCATACACACAGTCAGTCGTCGTCGTTGTGGTCAAACACACAGTCAGTCATGGTGATGGTGGGGGTCATACACAGTCAGTCGTCGTGGTTGTGGTCAAACACACAGTCAGTCATGGTGATGGTGGGGGTCATACACACAGTCAGTCGTCGTGGTTGTGGTCATACACACAGTCAGTCATGGTGGTGGTGGTAGTCATACACAGTCAGTCGTCGTGGTTGTGGTCAAACACACAGTCAGTCATGGTGGTGGTGGTAGTCATACACAGTCAGTCGTCGTGGTTGTGGTCATACACACAGTCAGTCATCATGGTAGGGTATAATATGAATGACTGTACGTAGTGAAGGTTCTGACTGCATATATGTGATTGGAATAGAGATGACTGTTGATGGTAGATGAGGAAATAAGGGTGAGTGGAGCTGTTAATTGATTCTATAGTACAGGTAGGTTTAAGGCAGAGTACACATAGTCAATCTAAATAGTCATTGTGCTTATTGGTCTAGGTGAAGTTCTTAGCGCTACTGTTCATTGACAAAATAGTTATTTAAGTTGAATTTTAGCCCAAGTTATAATGCATCTATTTTCCTCTCATATTAGACAATATATAAAACTATGACACTGCTCAAGGGGTGAGCTTCTCGTTATGTTTTCTTCTAAGTTAAAACTTTGGCTGAAAAACTTTTATACAAGTTTGTTGTAATACGGATTACATTTTTGTTGAAAGTTTGGTCTTCAGAATTTTTGTAAAAGACGCTAGTAAACTCTTGGTGCAAAGATGCATTTTACGTTTCTTTGTCTTGACAAGTTGTAACGACGCAGATAAAAAGAAGAAGAATATGAATGACTTTGTGTCTCATGTGAAGTACAAATATTGGTGTTCATTCTCATTATGTTCATATTATCTCGTAATAGACCAAAACTTTAAAGCCATAATTATTACCACCAAAAATCTTTATCTATTTGAAGTTCAGAACTATTACTGCCGGTCATCTGCCTTCGTCATAAAATCTGATAAATATTGACAGTTTTAAATTTGATGATGTCTGACCAATTTTTTATGCCTTTTCAATAATGATTATTAGTCTTACGTGAATATATTTCTGGTGGCCGCACAAAGCAAGTTAACTTTACCTCTGAAAACTAGACTACACATTAAATACAGAAAAGAGAGTACAAATATGAAGTAAAATTAATACAGTAGTTTTTGTCATCAAGTGTAAGGCAGTTTGTCAAGTGATTATATTATTAGATATTAGAAGTCCATTTATCGTCTGGTGTACTGTTACTGAATGTGTGTTATGGTCTGGTGTACTGTTACTGAATGTGTGTTATCGTCTGGTGTACTGTTACTGAATGTGTGTTATGGTCTGGTGTACTGTTACTGAATGTGTGTTATCGTCTGGTGTACTGTTACTAAATGTGTGCTATCGTCTGGTGTACTGTTACTGACTGTGTGTGTGTGTGTATTGATCTCCGGTGGATTGTTATTGGTGTGACTGTTTGTGTGAGTAAAAAAAAAATCAAATTGTTACATAGGAGCTAAAAAGAAGTTGACCTCAGCATATTAAAATAGTTCCCATTAGGTACACCTCACAGCACCACTGTTACTGAATGTGTGCTATCGTCTGGTGTACTGTTACTGAATGTGTGCTATCGTCTGGTGTACTGTTACTGAATGTGTGCTATCGTCTGGTGTACTGTTACTGAATGTGTGTTATCGTCTGGTGTACTGTTACTGAATGTGTGCTATCGTCTGGTGTACTGTTACTGACTGTGTGTGTGTGTGTGTGTATTGATCTCCGGTGGATTGTTATTGGTGTGACTGTTTGTGTGAGTAAAAAAAAAAAATCAAATTGTTACATAGGAGCTAAAAAGAAGTTGACCTCAGCATATTAAAATAGTTCCCATTGGGTACACCTCACAGCACCAGGTAGTCAGCTAATGAAAGGTCTTGTTGTACTCCATTTTTCCACCCCACATATTCACCTTCTCTCCCGACGGATCTTGTCAGGAACTTGTTGTCATATCCTGGTTTTTGTTTTCTCATTCTCCCTGTGCTTCCATCATTCTCTCTCCCCTCCATATCCTCCCCACCACACCACTAGTATAAGCTGGGGTGGGTCTGCTGCGGTACAAGTCAGGGTTGTTGCCGGAACACTGTGGAAATGTAGGTCTTTGAAGTAGATTTTTCTTGCGCCCACCAGCGTGTTTCACCCCCTTTAACCTCTCGTCAACTTGTGTGGTAAAAGTTAGGCTGAAGGCCACTGTTGTCTGTGTCCTTCACCTCCCAGGAGTCACACTGTTGGCTGTCTCTCATGTGTCAGCTGTCTCTCTCATGTGTCAGCTGTGCTTCATGTGTCAGCTGTGTCTCTCATGTGTCAGCTGTGTCTCTCATGTCCCTCAGCTGTGTCCTTCACCTCCCAGGATACAAACTGTTGGCTGTCTCTCTCACCATCTCCCCCTCCTCCTCCCCCCATCTATGGTGGTCAGCATCACAGTTTGAACTTAAACTCGGAATCTCTATAAAAAGTTTATTGATAATCTAAGTACAGGTAGAGATACAGGTATTAATGGTGGCGTCATAACAATAGCCACAGGTACAACAGAAGGTAGGCGAATGTTTGTCTGGCGTAGCTTCATAAGTTGTCTTTGTGGGGTTATGGTGAACGCCAGGCGGTGTTGGTTGCTCATGCTGACGCTAGGTTTATGGTATGGGTGACGGTGATGCATCTTCCTGTTTCTGAAAAATTAAGAACATGTGAATTAATAAGACAAGAATTGTTGTTGACAGAGAACATGTTTACCTCCCATTCCTTCCTTCCTTTCCTTCTTCCATTCCTTTCATTCTTCTTCCCTTCCTGCCCTTCATTCTTCCTCCCTCCCCTCCCTTCTTCATTCCCACTTACACACAAACACCACTAACAGACAGACATACATTAATGACATAGTTTTGTGCGTATGTGTGTTTTTGTGGATGTTTTTCTCGTTTTTTTTGTATGCGAATTTATTGTTTGTACCTGTATGTGTGTGCTAATGCTTTATAATCGTGTAATAATTTTATTTATAAATGTCCATTGTCGACTCACTATTAGACCTTCCACCAGAACCACCACCACCACCAACCAAGGTACCGTGTCCTTAACGTTTAGTTCGTGGGTGGGCATCACACCGGGACTCTACGGAGATGCTCTAGCCCTGGTTGCTAGGAGGTCCTTTGCCAGGGTCCTCATGAAACGGCATCTCGGTGTGCTCTGCCGCCCTTCGTGGTTCCCCGTCAGTGTTAGGACACTGATGGCCAGTGAGGATAGGAACCACGTCGAGGTCGCCCCCTCCCTGATCAAAACCTGACGAGCTGTCATCCCTATACGCTTTGGCAACGTGGGGACCTCAGTCAAGGGTATTAGCTGATGTGCTAGCGATCAGGGAGAGACTCTACTAGGACAACTTACTTTATTTCTGCATCATCTACCCTTTATATATACTACTTTCATTCACTTCCCTCTCTTTTCCTACCTCTTTACACTCTTTTTCCTCCTCTTTCTACTCTTCCATATTTTCCTTTTCTATTCCTACAGCTTTCGTTCTTTTTCTCCCGTTTCATATTTTTCCTCTTTATTCTCTATTATCCTTTTAATTTCATCTATTTTCCTCGAAAAAACGATAGAAGGAGTAGAAAACGTTTTTCTCCTATACTCGTTTTTTCCGCTACCTTTCTCTCGTTTTCTGGTCTTTTATCTAATTTTTCTGGCTTTTATCTCTCATTTTTGCTCCTTTCCTCTATTTTCCACTTAGAAACTAGAAGAAAAGGTAAAAAATGCGAGAAAGGAGCAGCGCAAAAGAGACAAAAAAATTATAATTATTTTTACCTTGTCTTCTGTTCCTTTTCCCTTGTATTCTGCTCTTTTTATTTCGTTTTTGTCCCCTTCCTTCAGTTTCCAAATGAAAATAGAGAAAAAGAGCAAAAACGAGATAAGTGCAACCGAAAAGGAGAGAAAGAGGTTTTTTCTTTCTCAGTTTTCTGCTCATTTTCTCACTTTTTCTGCGATATTTCATATTTTCTGTTCTTTTTCTCTCGTTTTCTGGTGTTGTTACTCTTATTTTGCTCCTTTTCTGCTCCATTCCTTCTTTGCTCTCTTTCTCTCCTCCATTTCTCAGCTCTCTTTTCTTCTTTCTCTCCTCTCATCTCTTTCTACTCAATTTCTCGTCTCTTTTTCTACTCTTTTCCTCTCTTTTTGCTCTTTTTCTGCTCTTTCAATGCTCATTCTTTTCTCTGCTCTCTTTTTGCTCTCTTTTTTCTCTGCTCTCTTTTTCTCTACTCTCTCTTTGCTCTTTCAGCTCTCTTTTTGCTCTCTTTCTCTGCGGTATTTCTGTTCTCTGTTCCTCTGCTCTTATTCTGTTCTGTTTCTCTGCTCTTCTTCTATTCTCTGTTTCTCTGCTCTTTTTTGTTCTCTCTTTCTATGCTCTTTTTCTCTTTGCTCTCTTTTTGCTCTTTTTTCTATTTTTCTGTTCTTTTTGCTCTTTTTCTGCTATCTTTTTCTCTGCTCTCTTTCTCTCTGCTCTCTTTCTCTCTGCTCTCTCTCTCTCTCTCTCTGCTCTCTCTCTCTCTCTCTGCCTCTCTCTCTGCCTCTCTCTCTCTGCCTCTCTCTCTCTGCCTCTCTCTGCTCTCTCTGCTCTCTCTCTCTCTCTGCTCTCCCTGTCTCTGCCAGACTTGTGGAAACAGGCAAATGTAGTACCCATATTCAAAAAGGGAGACAGAGCATCAGCGTCAAATTACCGGCCGATCAGTTTGATGTCAGTAGTGGGGAAATTTCTTGAAGCAATTATAGCAGATAGCATCCGATCGCATCTAGAGAAAAGCAAATTAATCTACGACTCTCAACATGGGTTTACAAAGGAAAAATCTTGTCTAACAAATCTGCTGACGTTTTTTAGGAAAGTCTTCGAGGTAGTAGATAATGACGAAAATTACGATGTTATTTACTTAAACTTTAGCAAAGCATTTGACAGAGTACCGCTTCTGAGAAAAGTTAAGGCTCATGGTATCGAGGGGAAAGTTTTAAATTGGACAAAATCATTTCTCGTACTGCCGTTGTGTTGTTTGTGCAGTACTCAAAGCAGGTCATGTTTTGTTTAGGAAAAAGTTAGAATGCGAAGATACTAAGAAATAAATAAATAAAATAGAGACAAACAAACAAACAAACAAACAAATAAATAAATCACATTTCACCATAAACTGTTAAAAAGTAAAACTGCCCAAAATTAAATGAACTGACATATAGTCAATTAACCTGTTAGACACATTACCAATTATATATGAAGTGTCTATAGGGAAGTAAAATATAAGTCAGATATAAAAGTTCTATATATTTGTGTTGGCTTATAAAAGAAAATTCACTCTATTATTACTAGACGTGGAGGATACGCGACATGGTCCTGTTAGTAATGTAAAATAGGAGTCAGACGAAATATTAATTCTGTCCCAACACTATTTTAATCTACGACAGCCAACATTCACCTTGATGGAGTGGTGGAACACAGTTACTAAAAGCATTGCATTAGAGTGAAGTTGTGGTTGATGTTGCATGCATTTGTGAGTTACAGTTCGGATGACTTTGAAAAACAAAATACACGTTAGCGGGTTTTATACGGAGGTGGATTACAACAATTTACGATGGAATTTTATTATTATTATTTTTT
This sequence comes from Homarus americanus, assembly GCF_018991925.1. Taxonomy (NCBI): domain Eukaryota; kingdom Metazoa; phylum Arthropoda; class Malacostraca; order Decapoda; family Nephropidae; genus Homarus; species Homarus americanus. Next base: position 198,363 of record NW_024731829.1, on the reverse strand, counting down.
TTGCTTTTAACTATAAGTGTTCAAACGAATATAAATGTGTTTGTGGGGGTTTTTTCCAGATCACCTGACTCAATATTTGGCGACTCTTATTTCCATCTCAATATCTGACAGACCACTTGACACCTTGAACCTACCCTAGACCATCTGACACACTTGACACCTTACCCCTCACGTATAAACTTTGTACTTTACAGATCCAGATATCTTCCCCATGACATGCGATATATTTGACACCTCTCACCTTCCCTAGAACACCTGACATACTTGAGACCTCCCTTCTCACCTGTGAACTTTGTACTTAACACGACACCTGGACAGCTTCCTTATGTTACCTGGTCTGACATATCTTACCATCTCTATATAGTGTTAGGAAATTAGATTCATATTAAGAGAAGTCAAAGGTCACTGGTCTCTTGGTGATATATAACAAGTCGGTGTTAAACTATTAATTCTGAACACACTGTACTTTCCTCCATTAAAATAGTTGGATCACCTGAAGATTAGACACCCAATCTTTTTTCACCTGACGATTAGACAAGGTTAAATTGAGAAAAGTTGAATTAGGTCAGCGTCAAGGTGTTTAATCATCAGGTGAAAGAAGCTTGAGAATCCAATCTTCAGGTGAGAAAAGCTTGATGGCTTATCTTTAGGTGAAAACAGCTTGGGTGTCTAATCTTCTGGTGAAATAAGCGTGGGTGTCTAATCTTCAGGTGAGAAAAGCTTGATGGCTTATCTTTAGGTGAAAACAGCTTGGGTGTCTAATCTTCTGGTGAAGTAAGCGTGGGTGTCTCATCTTCAGGTGATCCAAATAGTTAATATTATCATAACAGGTCTAGAATTAATAACCTTTATCTACCTGTTGGACATTAAGGTGCTGTGTGTTTACCTCCGGAGTCATTACAGACGAGGTCGATATTACAGTAATTATTATGTAATTAATACAAGTTCTGCTGTATTTTCGTATGATAGATAATGCTATTTTTGTACAGTAGATTCAGCCAAACACTACAGTAACTCCCCCGTCTACCCTACCCCAGAACCCCTACCACCTCCCTCCCACCTCCCCCTCCCTCCCACCCCAGACAACCTTCCCCCTCCCTCTCCCCCTAGACCACTCCCCTCTCCCCGTAACACCCACCAGCCGAGGGAGAGAGACACAAGACAAACTGGTCCACTTTATCTCCCCCAAATTAGGAGGAAATGGGGAGGAAAATAAACAGCTTCTTCTTCTCCCCCACAATTTGTTTCCCGTTGACGAATTAAACTGTTCAGCAGGTGTTACGGGGAACACCTGGGTGATGAGGTAATGAGGGAGTTAACGTGGAGTGAACACCTGTGTAGGGGAGTGGGTGTGTTCTATCGTATTGTTATTATTATTATTATAACGGTGTTACTGAGCAGCACAATAAGCACATAAAAGTCTGCCTTTAAAAGAGATAATCACATTAGACGATTACAACAGAAAACGTCATCGAGTTAGACCATCATGCCGCCCTCTTGTTCATGTGAAGCACTGGGTAATTGGGTCTTTGTTCAGCTCAGTTCCAGGACAATTGTGTATCCTGAGGGGAATAACGAGTAAAAGTGTTGTATTCACTGTCTGATGATACACCTGTAGGATACAATTACCATCTATTGTTCAATTGACTGTGTGTGTGTGTGTGTGTGTGTGTGGCGTGCTTACATATGTTTGTGCGTGCGTGCGTGCGTGTGTGCTTACGTGCGTGAGCGTGGGTGCGTGCGTACGTGGGTCGTGTGTATGTGTATGTGTGATAATAATAATAATAATAATAATAATAATAATAATAATAATAATAATAATAATAATAATTAACGGTTTATTGAAAAAGTCCTACAGCCCGAAGGCTGAAAATATACATTGGACATAAATGTATGTGTATGTGTGTGAGACGTGGGGGGAGAGTCAGAGATTGGAAGGGGGTACAAGAGAAAGAGAAAAAGAAACAGAAATTTAGAGATACGAAAGGTGAGAGAGAGGGAGCGAGAGACTCGAGGAAGGAAGAGAGAGAGAGAAAAGGGAAAGAAGGAGAGATGGAAAGGAAGGAGAGAAAGAGAGACGAAAGGTGAGAGAGAATAGGAATCTACAGAAACCAGGTAACAGTTTATTGGGAAAATTAATTACCTGTCACATCCCAATACCTGTAATCTCGACGTCAGGTGTTCAGTAAATAAAACTTATAAATGATGTATTGCCAATATTGTTTACAAGCCGTCATCTGCTGTTCCTTCAAGATGACAAGTTGACGAGTGTGTACAAGTTGACGAGTGTGTACAAGTTGACGAGTGTGTACAAGTAGACGAGTGTGTACAAGTTACGAGTGTGTACAAGTTGACGAGTGTGTACACGTTGGCGAGTGTTTACACGTTGGCGAGTGTTTACAAGTTGGCGAGTGTGTACAAGTTGATGAATGTTTACAAGGTGGCGAGTGTTTACAAGCTGGGACGCTCCACAAAACCAACATTACGACAGATGGACCATGCTATTCAGGAGTACTGCTACTCCCACTACCCACCCCCCCTCTTCCAATCCCCCTCCTACTCACTCCCCCCATCCTACGCCTTACCCATCTCCACTTCTACCCCTTTCCCCCTCTTCCAATACTCCCTCTCCACTCTTTCACCTACTCACTCCCCCTTTCCTACTCCTTCACCTTCTCTTACTCCCTCATATCCCTCCCTTCACTTCCTCCCCCCAACCTCATCTTACTCCCTCCTATACACTCTCTCTTCCTTACTCCCTCCCACCACACACGCACGAACACAACCTAAACTCACTAACAAATAAAGCCGCTTAACATACACAATTCTGTAAAAAAAAGATAACATTAAGTGCCTTGTTAAACGCCCACAGCAGAAACTATGTTCAACTTTCTAAACTCAGGACGTCAGTGTACACAATCTCTCCCAGTTTGTGAAGATTAAAGCATTTCATTTTAATACCCACGTAAACATTACCTTCAGTACAGGTACAACTCTGTAAAAGTGTACAAGTTTCTAAACACACAAAAATGCAAGCACATGCACTCTTGCAAACAAGTGTACAAACAAACGCGCTTAAAAACGTCCAGAAAGTATAAGGTTCATGTTAGTACAAAAAACCTTTCCAAACACTCTTGAATAACATAACATATACACACGTACACTCCCGCAAATGCACATACGCACACACGCACGCGCATAAACACATGCATAAACACACACGCAAGCATAAAGAGACACACACACACACACGCATGACTCAGCCAGCCAACACAGTTCTACAACATGTTATTAGTCACATTTGCATGTATCGTTCACCTCAGCTAAATTTACATAACACTGCACAGCTCAGATAGAGACACAATACACAGGTGATGTATCATGTATCCTGTGTCCTCAGACTCCACTACTTATAGTTAACTCGTATCTGTGACTACGTTTACATATAGCCATGAATCACAATATACAAATTAAAAAAAAAAAAAATTAAAACCAACAATGAAATTTTACCATGATGGAAGCAACATTCACATACCATGATAGAAACCACACCCACACTACAATGATAGAAGCCACACCCACACTACCATGATAGACACAACACCCACACCACCATTATAGGTACAACATCCACACTACCATGATAGAAGCACCACATTACCACGATAGAAGCCACACCCATAAACCCAAGACCAGAATTACCGTAACACCACCAATATCTCCTTACTAATAACTAGTTAAGTATTAATTAAACCTAGTAAGTGCATCTGAGGATCAAGTATCACACCCGGCTTACCTAACGACTCCCAAACACACTATAGTCTTTATTAATTCTTGACTTTCTTCGTAAATATTGGAATAAAGAAACCGTTTATGATTATTGTTATTTTGTAGTTTGGTTCCCTTAGAGAGAGAGAGAGAGAGAGAGAGAGAGAGAGAGAGAGACGTAAATAAATTGGATGAGATGATAAGAGGTGATAAGAAAAGTGATAATATGAAACGTGTGGTAAATAAACAAACTGTATCGTCTGTAATCCTTATAACATCACAGTAATGAAACAACATAAGGAGTCTTACACAATACAGCTGTTTATAGTTCACACACACACACACACACACACACACACACACGAGAGTAGCGGCAGTAACACACAAAATTGTTTATCCACACAACTGTTGATAATGACAAAGCCTTCTCTTCCCAACATGTAAAAGGTACATTAGTAAATTGGATAACATCAAAGAACAACACCTGTATAGCCGTTGTGCTTTGTATGGTATATATCCTGTTTCATCATTACTAGAACTATGTATTGTATGGTAAGTATTCTGTTTCAATATTACTTTTGTTATGTATGGCATGTATACTATTTCAATCTCGTTTTATGTAGGGTATGTATACGACCAGTACTAGAGGAATTGTGAAGGAGACACGCACACACACACACACACACACACACACCTGGTCTCTACAATATAGTGGTCGGCTCCCCAGTTCGGAAAAGAAAAAGTTGCGTTACTGTACCTAGGGGAAATTCGGAGGTCACATCAAATACTCTTCCTCCTTGGCCCACTACACCAACACTCACCAACATCACCACCATTATCTTTCTTTCTCCACCAACATCACTATCACTTTCCATCAACATCCACCACTACCATCCTCACTTTCTATCAAAATCTCCATCATTATTATCTTTATCACACTACACCACCACCATTATCATTATCAATTTACTTCAGCACCTACTACCATCATCACTCTCCACCAACACCCACCACCATCATCTCCACCAACACAGTCTTATCAATACTCTTGTGAAACACTTTATCATAGAATTTCTATAAAGATACCCTCCCGTCTCCCCCGTCTCCCTCTAATGCCCTTCTAAACCCGCCCCATTGGCTGGACGAAGCAAGAAGAGGATATAATATTCTACTCCAGACTTCTCTGATGTGTTCCTAGATCTCAACATTCACTTTCCTCAGATAGATGACGGGCGAGCGCCAGCACCGTGGGCCAGCACTCCACCGTCACCTACACTACACTGACGCTAAGACAGATGACCATCCAATAGTGCAACAACAAACATCACTACAGAAGATCACTGATGTCACAACAGTCATCCCAGAGGACTCAGTCATCGTCTACACCGACGGCTCACTACAGGACACGGGTGCAGCTGGTTGCGCTTATGTGGCGTATTCCGGAATGACGTGTGTCGCCGAAGCAATGCATCGCCTACCGGATTGGGCGAGCACAACAAGGTGTGAACTACAGGGTATCTTGGGGGCCACCAACTACGTGCTGGACGAGGAGCGGAGTGGACTGGTGATCAGTGATTCTCGTTCTGGACTAGAGTCGATCACCTCACCCCGTCCCGTCTGCCAGGACCTAGTGAGACAAATCCAACATTGCCTCATAAGGGAGAAGACGGTCGCCCTCCTCATCCACTTTATATGGATCCCATCCAACATTGGCCTCCACAAACGCGACTATGTAGACAACCTCGCCAAATCCGCCTGCACACTCCCTATCCCTGATGACGCTTCAACCATAACTACTGGTCGAGTCAAGACGCCCCTCAAGAAAGCCGCTCTTCAAACCATAAACGAAGAACGAAGTAAACAGCGAGGTGCCGGTGTTAGTGTTCGCCACTATTGTAAACATTGTGACACAAAATATCAATACAGCCGGAATAAATGTCTGACTCGGCTCAGTGATGTACAGTAGTTGCCGCCAGAATCAGACTCGGCTATAGGCCATGTTGGTAACCCATGAGAACTCTTTCCCTTTCACTTACTCAGTGTCGAATTTATGGTGAATAGACAACACAGCCTTCAGCATTACATCTGAGAGTGTAGACCAATTCGCTCCTTGTTGCCACTTAACAAAACCTTTGACGAACTCTATAGATTCAGGCTCACTACCAATGTCTTGGACAATATTTTATCTTTATATCCAAATTTTTGTACCATATAAATATCTATGAGGTGTGAGTTCCACTGTCTCATTCCTTACACCCACTAGCAGTCAACTTGGGGTGCAGCTGCCCTACGAGGCGACAGTCTGTGTAATTCAGTTTGACGGCCGGTTGGCCTGTGTATATAGGACTCCTGTTCCTATGTAGGAGCGTTAATAAAGACCTAAAAATTAAAACCTAACTGAAAAATACAATATAAATTACAATAACCATATAATTCCTCGTTTGCTATAATTTAATACGACACAGTTTACAATGAAGTCAAATGTTATTAAATGATAAAATGAATGTGTATAGAACTGTACAATGAAGGTAATAACCTGGTGGTCGCACACCTGTAATTTATTAACTTCATGAATACATTTATGCTCACATCACCTGGATAAAAAGATTTCAGTATTCAAACATTATTATGCAGTAGATTTATTTGTTATATCACTCCTGTTCTATCGGTCACTCACCTCCCTCCTTCACAACACTCTAAGTCACTCTTATGTTCGGTCACTCGCTTCCTTCCCCTCTCCTTTATCTCTGTCTTTTTCATTTCCTTTCTCTCTCTCTCTTTCTCTTCATCTTTACTTCCCTCTCCCTCATTGCTTCCCCCTCTCCCTCATTGCTTCCCCCTCTCCCTCATTATTTCCCCCTCTCCCTCCTTACTTCTCTCCCTCCCTTTCCTTAACTCTTCCTCTCTCTCTCCCTCTCTATACGTCATTGAATGTGTTTACTGTACCACATAATTACGTCTCTGTGAATACAAAGGCTTTCAAATAGCATCGAAGGAAGCAATTTCTTCGTTGATTTGAAGCTCGAGAATGTGAAGCTTAGGAGAATAATGCTTGGGGCTTCTACGAGAGGGATGGATGGTCTTATATCTGGCTCCAGTGAAGGTAAGAAAGCCACTTGTGCTATTTATATCTGGCTTCAAGAAAAGTAAGCCTGCCACTTGTTTCATCGCTTATATGTGGCTACAAGGAAGATATGGGCATAAAGTCATCGTAATCAAGGTCTAAAAGCCATCGTACTCAATGACTAAATTTTATCGTACTCAAGGACTTAAATTCATCGTACTCGTAGGCTTTAAACTCACAAGACAATATTAACCAGACGAAAATTTAAGTATACATAGACGAAACTAAACTAAAAACTTACAAACACAGATTAAACTTAAAAAAAAAAACAGAAAAACAAAAGCCTAACCAAAAAAATCATAACTATAAATTTAATAAACAGACATAACTTCATAATACTACACAATATAAGAGAGTATAAAGGAAGAAAGTTTAGCAGTACATGTAACACACAGTTGATGGTAAGGGAGGTAGGGCGGCTCCATGCATTCCTGGAATTGTTTACGTCCGCAGCCAGGAGGGGGAGGTGGAAGGTAATGGGGTGGAGAGAGAGAGAGAGAGAGAGAGAGAGAGAGCTAAAGCACAGGTAAAAATGCTTTGGCATGTTGTGTGCATGGGTGAGATTCATGCATACACGATACACCTGAACATTTAGTGAGCGGAGGAGGCAGTATGTTCTTATACCACACACTCACACACTCACACACACACACACACACACAAACAGTACAAGTGGGGTGGAAGGGATACCTTAAGATGTACACACAGGTGAGCATGTAAACAATGTACACGAGGTTATATGACTGTACGTACATGAGTGATATCTACACCTGAGGGATGTAGAGACGTACACAAGGGAGATAAACAAACATACACACATAAGGGAAAGAAAGGTATACACACGATGGGAGAGAGAGAAACACACACGAGCGGAGACAGAAACGCACACCAGGAGACAGAAACGCACACCAGGAGACAGAAACGCACACCAGGAGACAGAAACGCACACCAAGGGAGAGACAGAAACGCACACCAAGGGAGAGACAGAAACGCACACCAGGAGACAGAAACGCACACGAAAGGAGAGACAGAAACACACACAAGGAAAGACAAGCACAAATGAGGGGAGAGACAAGAGATGATAAAATGCAGACATAAACAAGTACATTCAGTGATGAAGGAAGGAAGGAAGGAAAGAAGGAAGGAAGGAAGGAAGGATATAAAGAGGAAGATGATAAGGAGAGGCAGAGTGGAGAAGAAGAATGAAGGAACAACATAAAAAGGAGGATGATAAAGGGGGACATAGATGCAGAGTGAAAAGAAAGAAAGGAAGGTATGAAGGAAGGAAGGAAGGAAGGATATAAAAGAGAATAACGATAACAGACACAAAGACAAGAGAGAACAGGACTAAACCAGGTATAAACAACAGGTAAATGAACTAATTAGTCTTAGCCAAATAATATAAATTGACGTCGTAGCCAAATTAAAATAAGGTTAAGAGGTAATATTTAAAACGCCTGGTGAGTATTTTGTTAGTTAATTACATAAGGGGGGGATATTAATTATGTCAGGACTAGAAGCGAGTAGTTTGTGTGTAGGGGAGGTTTGTGTCCAGGTGTGTGTGGGAGGTTTGTGTTCAGGTGTGTAGGGGAGGAAATGGTTAAGTGAATATAATTATGGTGTAATTGGTGAGTATATTGTGGTTGGTGTGGTGGTGGTGGTTGGTGTGGTGGGTGATGGTGGTGGTGGTGGTGGTGGTGTAAACAATTATTTTTGAGTATTAGAGCAATTATCATTATTATTATTGTTACTACTATTATCATTATTATTATTGTTACTACTATTGTCATTATTACCACCATTACTGTACCAAAAATAACAAAGTACTACATAAGGTATTAATCAGAGCCCCTGTAGTAATTTTGTTGACAAGTTTACAATGGATAGTTTGGTTAAAACCTTTGTGATGTCTCAAATAATTTTCCGGATGTTTTTCACTCCAATTATATGCAAATCATAACAATACTAATTTGCATATGACGATAATTTATGTGTTGCGCGTTCCTGAATATGTAATTTTATGGCACAGGGAATATAATGTGATGCATTGTATTGTATAACCTGAATATATTAGGCTCATTATACTCACTGTGATGTATAATATAACCTGGATATATTAAGTTCATTATACACATTAATGTATAATGAATCACTTTATTGACAGATATACTTTTGTTTAGTGTGTAATGGAGATATAATCTTGTTAAGTGTGTAGTGGAGTTACTTTTCTTAAGTGTAGGAGAAATAGAGGTAGAAGTTGGTGAGGTATGTGTCTGTCCTTTTGACTGACAGCCCGGCCAGGAGTGACAACCAGGGGAGGGGAGCGAGTGAAGGAAGGGAGGGAGGGGAAAGAACAGGGGGAAGGGAAAAAGAGACAGCCAGGGGTAGACAATGGGAAGGGAGAGAGGAAGGGAAAGTGGAAGAGGGAAGGGGGAAAGAGAAAGGAGAGACAGGAGATGGAAAGGGAAAAAAGAAAGAGGAAGAGGGAGAGAGAAAAAGGAAGGAAAGTGAGACAGGAAAAGGGAAAGAAAAAACGAGAAAGAGAGAAGGGGAGAGAAGGAGAGAGGAGGGAGAAGGGGAAAGAGAGAGAGGAAAGGGAAGAAAAAAGGGAGAGAGGCAGGAAATGGCTAGTCGTTACAGCTAGGGAGAGAGAGACAGCAGTCAAGGGTAAAAAATAAAGGGAGGGGAATTATGAGGTGAGTATGATGGCTTCACCCTGCTGTTATTATAACGTGGAAAAGTTTCTTTGTTATGACTCAGGTAAAAGATACGTCTTATATAACTGAGGGATCAACAGTGTATCATGACAGGTGACGAATTAAACAAGTGTATCATGAGAGTTGACAGAAAACAAGGTCAACAGTGTATATGACAGGTGACAGGGAAGGTAAAGGTTGTATATGACAGGTAAGACATTGCAGGTAAACAGTGTATCATGACAGGTGACAAAGTAAACAAGGCAAACATATTATTTTTTCTCTATCGTTTCTTAACAACAACAAAAAAAAGCGAAAAATTCTGTACAAGTTTCGAGAATTAGTTAATACAGTTAGCTACTCAAATTAAACGAAAAATTCTCCACAGATTTTTTTTCTGAATTTATTAACACACTTAAACTCAAAACAAAAGAAAAATTCTGTCCAGGTTTTTGAGAATTTGGATGGTAAAGGAGTTTCTTTTTTGGAAGGCGTGTTTTACCTCGCCTTGGATGACGCCACAAAAAGATTGGTCCTCGTCAAGAATGTGAGGCAGCCGAGAGAGAAAGTCAAATAAGGAGTTTTCGACCTAAAAATTATCAAACAAATTCACGTTCTGTTGACCTGTGGAGTTTTGTCTTTATTATCTTATGAAGGAAGAGATATTTGTCTTCACCATCAGATGAAGGAAGTGTTATCTCCACCATGAAAAGAATGAAATTTCTATCTCCAACACCACACGAGGGAAAATAATCATATTTTTAGACGTCAAAAAACAGGTCGAGAAAAACAGAACAAAATCTTGGCAACGTTACAGATAAAACAAGAGACGAGAGAAGCGTTAACCGAGGCTGCTGATCGTACCATAAACGAACGCCAGTGAAGGCAGAAGGTGGGCGAGAGTGCATGACGTAGAGTTAGGTTTGGTGTAGGGTTAAGCGAGTGTAGGGTTAGGTGGGCGTAGACTTAGGTGGGCGTGCGTAGAGGTAGATGGGAGAGAGTTTGCATAGCGAAGTGCATTAAAGGAGAGAGAGAGAGAGAGAGAGAGAACGCCAGACGCTATTGACTGCTCAACCTGGCGTTGTCTTTTAATACACACGGGCAAAATTTACCTAATAACAGCAAACAATATTATTTTACACGCCAAGATGAAAGGTTTGTGGCGCACCGTAATAACAGTAATTAAACAGATGTAGTCCGGTATAATTACTGATATTAATGATGGTATAAAAGTGACCTTCTTGTTGTTATTGTTATTAATTATCTTACCTGGGGGATGCTTTTATTTTTAGGTTTTATTTCTTCTTTCATTTATCAATTTATTCTTTTATTTCGTGTGGGAGGGAATCAAAATGTTTTCATTCTTAACTAAATTCAACCAAGTAATATATTCACTTCAACAAAAATATAACCTTAGTAATATTCTTCTGTTACAAAATGGTTAAAACACACACAGACACACACAAAAACACACACAGACACATACAGACACACACAGAGACACTATCACAAAACTCTACGACAAAGTAACACAAGTACTATCACGGGGTCGAGCTTCAGAAAGTCGTAGAGGTAGAAATTATTCTTCGGAAGTTCACGTTACCAGACTTTGAATCATACGACCAAATTACTTCTGATTAAAACTTGTTACATCAGTGAACACGGAGGAGAGGTTCATTGAATGTTTACTTCTTGTGACTCGTGTCGTTCTTGATGAGAGTTCTGTAAGTTCTGTATTTGTTCTTCTATCTGTGCTGTTGTGTTTTTGTAGTTGTATCTGTACTTTTTGTTGTACTTGAATCTGTACTTATATGCTGGTGTATATTCCTCATCCCCTTCTCCTCCCCCATTTTCTTCTCCACCTCCCTCTTTCCACTCCCCTTCCGTTTCCCCCTTTCCCATCTCCTGTCCCTTTCCACGTCACTCCAACAAACCCCTTCCCCTCCCTCCCTTCACATCACTATGACCTTCCCTCCCCTCCCCTCCCCTTCCCCCTACATCACCATGACCTCTGCACTGGACGTTTACAACCTTGATAAGATAATTTGATAATTAGTAAATTACTTAATGTGGTAATTCAGTAGCGGTAACAGATAGCACGTCATTCCTCACTTGACCCAAATGGTTGACTAAAGTTAAGAAAGCAACTCATTGTATCCTTGACGTGTGTTGTTGTGACCAGGTAGACGTAGAGTATCACTACCTGGCTGGGATAATGAGGTTACTACTTACAGGAGGTGTGCGGCGGCCGAGTGATTATAACTCTCGCCTACCGTTCTCAGAGACATTGGTTCACCCCTCAAGGAAATTGCTTATTTCACCTCTAGTTATGTTTGGGCACTAATTTTACAGTTGAGGAAGTGAAGAAGGTCGAGTTCAATATCTGTTAGGTTAGGTTAGAGAGTTTATTCACTAGATGAAATAAAACGTAGACAGCGACCATCGGTAAACAAGACATTAAAACAAAAATATTATGCTACAGGTCTCCTCTGCCATCGCAGGATCACGAATTGAAAAGTTAGAGCGATAGAAAGTGCACAATTGTAAAGGTCATCACCTGTGTAAATTACACGACCAAATTACTTTTGATTAAAACTTGCTACATCAGTGAACACGAGAGTGGAGGCCGGTTCAATTTCTTGCTTAATGTGAGTCGTGTGATTCATTAAGTTAAAGGTATAGCCTTCTCTACCTGTACGTACGTGTGTGTGTGTGTGTGTCTGTGTCTGTAATGTTGTTTTGGAACTGAGAATCATAACAGTGTTGATATGCACGTACAGGTATATATGTTAATGAAATATTACCAAAATAAAATTAAAAAAATATAAATAAATAGAAAAAATATACACCTGTAGAAAATGATTATACAGGTAAAGATAAATAAGCACGTAATAGAAAAAAAAATCTTATTACTAAAGATTCCAAAAAATAATGAAAAAGTCAACTTCAATATAAAGATAACCACTTAGAGAAAATTACAGCGGTAAAGGAATAAGATCGAGCAGTGAGCGAGCCTTTAAGAGAGTAGCGCGCCGTTATGGTAATAGCTAGGGAGAGATCCATTTTGGTGATGGCTGCGGAAAGGTCATGATTAATAGCTATATATTGTGACCTCTGACTATTTTTTCCCAGAATATTATATAACTAGTACTCAGCCCAACCTTCCTGATTTACTACAAGTCTTTTCCCTTTCCATTTTTTTTCTGTATTTACGCGATATATACAAACAGACACATAAAGGGTAGAAGTGAGTGTAATATCCACCTACGTAGGGTCAGTGGAGGGAGATAATAATTCCTTATACGTGTGTATTATGGGGGAAAATAATATATTTTTCCCGAGGTATTTATTGTCGGTAGGGAAATTAATATTATTGTGTGTTTGTTTTACTCCCTAGGGATCTACCTCCCTGCCTCTACTACTGTACTACCCCCTACAACTACGACTACTATTACTACTACTACTAATACAGCCCTGCTACAACTATTACCCCTACTATTATTACCCCTATCACCACAACCCCTACCACCCAAACCACCACCCTACCACCATTACCCCAAACTCATCCTCTGCATTAGACCGTATCCGCTATGATTAGGCCATTAAACAATTATTAAATTAGTAAATGAGGTAATTAAGTATCATTAATAAAGGCAATCATTACTGTCGTTACTTAAATGGTTGGGAAAAAAGTATAAGTAACACCGTGTAAGTTTAATGTATACTTTACGTATGTTGAGTTGAAGTAGAGATATATTTTCAATACTTTAATTGGATAATAAGTATAAGTACTTTGAGGATTATAAACTATTTCATCCTTTAATACCAAGTGGTCATTATAACAGTCTTCCGCTCTGCAGTGTAATAACTCGTATGATAAAGTGTTGACCTTGACCTCCCACATGTGACCTTGACCTCCCACATGTGACTTTGACCTCCCACCTGTGACCTTGACCTCCCACATGTGACCTTGACCTCCCACATGTGACTTTGACGTCCCTCCAGTGACCTTGACCTCTTTCCTGTAACGTTAACCACCTTCCTATGACCTTGACCTTCCTCCTATGACCTTGACCTCTCTCCTGCGACCTTGACTTCTGTTCTTCTGTGACTGACCTTTACTCTGATGTGTGTATGTATGTGTGTGTGTGTGTGTGTGTGTGTGTGTGTGTATGTGTGTGTGTGTGATTACGTATGTGTGTGTTGGTCATTACATACACACACATCAACACAACCACACAAATGTCAATACTTATTCCACTACTTCATCACTCTGTGGGCAAGCATCATCCACACTACTACTCACCACACACAAACTTCACCATTACTCACCACACACAACCTTCACCACAAAACACCCTCACACCACACCACCTTCACAATCCACACCACTACACCCTCACACCACACCACCTTCACAATCCACACCACTACACCCTCACACCACACCACCTTCACCACCCACACCACTACACCCTCACACCACACCACCTTCACCACCCACACCATTACCCCCTCACACCTCACACCACTTTCACCAAACAAACTCCATAAAACATCACTAATATTCTTTATATCACCCGTTCTCTACACCTCCACCCGTTCTCTACACCTCCACCCGTTCTCTACACCTCCACCCGTTACACCTCTTCTCTACACCTCCACCCGTTCTCTACACCTCCACCCGTTCTCTACACCTCCACCCGTTCTCTACACCTCCACCCGTTCTCTACACCTCCACCCGTTCTCTACATCTCCACCTGGCAGTAGTATTGATCTCTGGCCCAGCCGCTATAAAGAAAGTCCACTCGTATGCGGGCATGATGTGCGCTGATTGGTTCCCGCCCACCATGACGCCAGGTAGTATAAATCCCCCTTTTACTTGGTTACGTCATAACTCCGGCAGACAGGTAGACGAGCAGTTGGCAACAGCAGCAAAAACAGTAGTAGCAAAAACAGCAGTAACAAATAACCGCAGTAAAAATAGCAAAAATAGCAGCAGCAAAAACAGCAAAAAAGAGCAGCAAAAACAGTAACAAAAAATCGAAGTAAAAATTGTAGTAAAAACACCGTTAAAAACAGCAGTAAAACAGCAGCAAACAATAACAGCAACAAAAAAGCAAAATAAAAAACAATAGCAAAAGGAACAGGAACAAAAACAGCATCAAAAACAGACAAACAAACAACAGAGCAAACAACAGCAACATAAACAACAACAACAGCAGCAAAAACAACAACAACAATAGCAACATAAACAACAACAACAATAGCAACAAAAACAACAACACCAGAAAAAAAAACACCAACAAAAGCAACAAAACCAACAACAGCAGCAGATGAAAATTCAAACTACCCAAGTTAAATGAAAAACCTTGTAACTATATAAACCAAACCATCTGTGAATAAGAGTCATTCATTCATCACTATTTACTCTCTTGACATTATTCAACAATTTACACTACTTAAATATTTACTCATATCAACATGTTAACATTATTACACAGTGTTGACTTAAGGCTATATTATACAGTGTTGACTTAAGGCTATATTATACAGTGTTGACTTAAGGCTATGTTATACAGTGTTGACTTAAGGCTATATTACACAGTGTTGACTTAAGGCTATATTACACAGTGTTGACTTAAGGCTATGTTATACAGTGTTGACTTAAGGCTATATTACACAGTGTTGACTTAAGGCTATGTTATACAGTGTTGACTTAAGGCTATATTATACAGTGTTGACTTAAGGCTATATTATACAGTGTTGACTTAAGGCTATGTTATACAGTGTTGACTTAAGGCTATATTACACAGTGTTGACTTAAGGCTAATATATATATTAAGTGTTAGTGAAGTAGAAACATGGATTAATATTTGCTCCCAGGTAAGTTTGTTGACATTTAATTTATAACATTGATAAGTATTACCACCAGTGTCTGAATGGTCGACTATATATGGGTGGTTCTGTGTGATGTTTAATACCATACGAAATATTAATTGTTATATATACGAATAAGAAAAACCATTAAATGAGTAAATAGAATAAATGATAAACAACGAGAGATTGAAAACTAACGAATAATAACATTCCATAACTTAAAGTAAACTAAACTAACCTTTCATTAACTTAACTTACCAAATTCTAACCTAAACTAACATTCCATAACATAACCTAACCTACCAAGACTTAACCTAACCTAAACTAATCTTCCATAACATAACCTAACCCCATAGGTAGTGATAGGGGTGTCTAATCTTCACATGATATCCTCCTCCTCCTCCTACTATTACTACTACTCTTCTCCTCCTCCACCTCCCCCCTTCCTCTTTTATTCCTCCTACTCCTCCTCCTACGCTTCTTCTTCTTCTTCTTCCTTCCCCTCCTCCTCCTCCTTTTCCTACCACCGCCTCTTCTTCCTCCTTATCTTTTTTCTCCTTCTCCCCCTCCCCACCCGCCTCCTGCTCCCCCTCCTCACCCTCCTCCTCTCTTCACCTTCCTTCTCACCTACTCCCCTTCTTCCCCCTAACTCTCCTCCTCCTCTCATCACCCCCTCCTCTGCCCTCACCCTCCCCCACCTCACCCTCACCCCTCCTCTCACCCCCCACAGGTAAACATCATCACTACACCATTAAGGTCCCCACTAACCCCTCTCCTCACCCCCCCTCCCCCACAGGTAAACATCATCACTCCACCATTAAGGTCCCCACTAACTCTCTCTCTCACCTCCACAGGTAAACATCATCACTACACCATTACAACTCTACACCTCTCACCCCCCCACAGGTAAACATCATCACACATTCGACAAGGTCCCCTCTACAATTCTTTCCTCTCCTCACCTCCTCCCCCACAGGTAAACATCATCATCACTACACCATTAAGGTACCCCACTAACTCCTCTCACCTCCCCCATTAGTAAATATCATCACTACACCATTATAATTTCACTAACCTTCTCTTAACTCTCTACTATTATTTGTTTTAATTCACGATGTGGGCACTAGACCTCAGTTAGGCGTCAAGCACTCATTTGTTGGAGTCCAATAATGACCTGAGTAATTGTACTGAACAGTTTCCAGGTGTTGGTAGTAGTAGTAGTAGTAGTGGTGGTGGTGGTGGTGGATGGTGGTAGTGAGTGGTGGTGGTGGTGGTGGTAGTGAATGGTGGTGGTGGTGGCGAATGGTGGTGGTGGCGAATGGTGGTGGCGGTGAATGGTGGTGGTATGAATGGTGGTGGCAGAATGGTGGTGGCGGTGGCGGTAATGGTAGGCGAATGGTAGGTGGTGAATGGTGGTGGTAGGCAATGGTGTGGTGTGTGAATGGTGGTGGCGGCGAATGGCGGTGGTGGTGAATTGTGGCGGTGGCGGTAGCGGCGTGGTGCTGGTAGTGAATGGTGGTGTATATGATAGTGTAGTAGTGGTGGTGGTGAGGACGTGTGTGTGCGTGTGTGTGTGTGTGTGTGTGTGTGTGTGTGTGTGTGGTTGCCATGACACGTTCTATAAATGTTTATACGAGTTAAAACAAATCGCTCTGACATGACATTAAAAGTAAATAATTTTGTGGATGGTTATACTGACATGACAGGTTGCCCCAGGTCATGTCTTGAGATGAATCACCCTGACAGAACCTCATGTCTTCTTTAGGACAGGAAAAGTAAGTTATTAATAAAGTAGCCATGAATGTGAAGCAATAATGGAGTATTTTATAAACCAAGAAATATTTTTTTTGTATGTGAATGTCTGTTACTCTTCAGAGCCTTTCATAGAATCCTCACCAAGAGAAAAGTCTGGTGCGTCTTTTAACATAATCCCAACGTAATTCCTAGAATAACAACGGCTCTCGCACTCTTACCTCACCTGTAATGTTAACGAGTACCTGGAAAGCTATTCACCTGACGTTTACCTTCCATTATGTTAATTTCACTTTATTATCTACATCGGAGTCTCTTTATAAGATAATAATGAACAAAGGCTCTTCAGATCAACGAGCATTCTTTAAGGTTCACCTGATGTCTCTAACCTTAATTAATATTTAATTTACAAGTCAACAAGTTCACCTGGGGATAGTTGACGAGTCTGAGCTTGTGGCAGTCATTGTGTTGTTGACTTGTGTTGATACTGAGGGTGTTCTTCGAGTGTTCAGTGTTCTATTGTTAATGGCATGTCTATAGAGGATTTCCTGGTTCCTTGTTATAGTGTGTGTATGTTATGGTAGTGCTTACACCTTGTTATACTAAGTGGCAGTTGATTACGTGCTGACAAGAAACATTTACTATAGGTCAAACATTTAATACCATATTTTAGTATAGTTGCCTAGATAGTCTCTCACTTTTGTCTTATCATTTTCTCTCACTTCTCACTATATCTCCTTCAATTTCTCCCCCACTTCTCACTATATCTCCTACAATTTCTCCCTCACTTCTCACTATATCTCCTTCAATTTCTCCCTCACTTCTCACTATATCTCCTACAATTTCTCCCTAACTTTTCACTATATCTCCTACAATCTCTCCCTCACTTCTCACTATATATCTCCACAATTCTCCCTCACTTCTCACTATATCTCCTTCAATTTCCCTAACTTCTCACTATATCTCCTGCCAATTCTCCCTCACTTCTCACTATATCTCCTACAATTCTCCCTAACTTCTCAATTATATCTCCTACAATTCTCCCTCACTTCTCACTATATCTCCTTCAATTTCTCCCCCACTTCTCACTATATCTCCTACAATTTCTCCCTCACTTCTCACTATATCTCCTTCTATTTCTCCCTCACTTCTCACTATATCTCCTACAATTTCTCCCTAACTTTTCACTATATCTCCTACAATCTCTCCCTCACTTCTCACTATATCACCTACATTTTCTCTCACTTTCTTTATCTGATATTCACTTTCAGCATCACAAAACTTTCTCCATATTTATACTTTACTTTCGTATTCTCTCTTGCCAGTCAATCCTTCCTCCTAGTTGTTCCATCACAAAAGTTTCGTCTCACATATTTACTAAGCTGGAGCATCGCTATAGTGAACCCAAATACGATTAAGGGATCCATTACGCTTACTAAGACCTGTGTTAAAGGTTCCAATACACCATCCCCCCTACACCCAACAGATGCCCACCTCCCCACCCCCAAAACACCCAACTCCCCCCCCCCACACACCCACACCTTCCCCACCTTTACACATAGTACCCATTCATCTAGCAGTAGCACGTCTCCCCCGCAATATAATGACTACAAATTATGGTTTTCTGCAGACATTACACTTTTTATCATAAGACAACACGCAGGGGACACGCCACTATCACTCCTATACCACCAATAACATGTCCCACATTTGCATGTTGCTAAATACTTATGGGTCTTGTTGGTCACTTTCTTGCCTCTCTAATATCAATTCATTTAATTCCACGTTAATTATTATTCATAAACAACAATACTAGTTACAGAAATAAAGACAAACATAGATATTTCATAATGATTACAGAACACAAACGTTACTCCGGTTAAATTATAAGTTATTAGGTTACGCCACAAAGCCAGGACAGGTAAAGTTAATCAGTACAGGTAGGTGTATGTTAAAATTACAACAGTGTTTACAAATATTCACCAAGATTACCTCACAGCATTACGTTACACCACAAACCAGACATCAATACTACGTACTAAGTGACCATCTAACATACACACATTCATCTTCACATCAACACACTACACACACATAACATAACACACTAAGTGACCTATACACTCTCACATCAACACACTACACACACATAACATAACACACTAAGTGACCTACACACTCTTACATCAACACACTACACACACATAACATAACACACTAAGTAACCAACACACTCTTACATCAACACACTACACACACATAACACACTAAGTGACCAATACACTCTACACACTACACACATACATAACACACTAAGTGACCAATACACTCTACACACTACACACATACATAACACACTGAGTGACCTATACACTCAACACACTACACACACATAACACACTGAGTGACCTACACACACTCACATCAACACACACAATAAAGTCCTTACATACAACCTCACCTAAATCTTTACCACTGTTCTTCATGCCCAATAAACTTCATAATAAAATTCCCGAAACGCTACTTTTTAATAAACTTTCAAAATAAACTTACTTCATGAATAAGTTATCTTAATAAAAATTTCCACACAAACTTTTTAGATAAACTTTCCGAGTAAACCTTGAGAATAAATTCGCTTTGCAAACTTTCTGGATTAACTTTCCAAATAAATGTTCACTTTGAGTTTGAAAAATATGGTTTGGGGGGATAAGGAGCGAGAATATGACAAGTTAGTGCATGACATGACAGCATAAGTTAGTGCATGACATGACAGCATAAGTTAGTGCATGACATGACAGCATAAGTTAGTGCATGACATGACAGCATAAGTTAGTGCATGACATGACAGCATAAGTTAGTGCATGACATGACAGCGTATATTAGAGCATGACATGATAGCATATATTAGTGAATGACATGATAGCATAAGTTAGTGCATGACAAAATACCACAACACATTAGTGCATGACAAAACAACATCTTGCTTTACGAACGTCTTAAGAATTCTCTGCGTTATGAGTATCGTCTCAACCTTTGATAACTACACTAGCAGTTTATTATGACCCAAACTGTCTGGTCACGAAGGTCATCTAACTTTATGTTGATCTCAGGTGACTTTCTGTATTCCAGCAGTTGTTGTTGTTAGTTATTATTATGGGGTAACCCAGGAAGACCGGACACTCAACAACTGCACTGGCTGATAATACCTAACCCAATCTAAACAAACCTAACCCAACCAAACCAAACTTAACCTCATATCTAGCTATATAAACTAAACTAGATTAAACTACCCAACCCGACCTTAGATGTTATATCGTAAATGAATATCGTACAAAAAAGTTTTATAAATGTGTTAAAAATTGTGTAAAAGAAAGTTGTAATAAAGTAGTGTAAAAAAGTAGTGTAAAAGAGCCTACCAGAATACGTCAGGGAAGCACTGTAGATTATAAGCCAGCATGAAGATTATCTCACCTATAATTACGGTACTGCTAATTAGGATACGAGAAGGTGACGTTCAGGTGGAGGAGGAGGAAAAGGTGGCGGAGAGGGAGGTGGAGGGAGGATGATGATGGGGAGGAAGTTGAAGAGATGAAGGGGAAAGGGGAGGATGAAGATGATGATGAAGGAAAGAGGAAGAGGCGAGGGAGGAGGAGAGGGAAGAAGAGGAAGAGTAGAGGGAGGAGGACAAATTTCATCACCCCAGCTGACAACACCATCATCTTTCCTCACACAATTTAGGAGTGCAAACACAATATCTTGCTCAAACATGGTTACTCTATTTTTTTTCTTCCTTACCTGAGTTGAACAAGAAGTGGATGGGAGAGAAAGACTGAGATTAAAAAATAGAGAGATGAAGAGAGAGAGAGAGAGAGAGAGAGAGAGAGAGAGAGAGAGAGAGAGAGAGAGAGAGAGAGAGAGAGAGAGAGAGAGAGATTACATTAAAACTGGAGAACAGGTGAGAATAGAGAGACACTTCACCTGAGTACTGGAGGAGAACAGGTGAGAGTAGAGAGACACTTCACCTGAGTACTGGAAGAGAACAGGTGAGACTAGAGAGACACTTCACCTGAGTACTGGAGGAGAACAGGTGAGACTAGAGAGACACTTCACCTGAGTACTGGAAGAGAACAGGTGAGACTAGAGAGACACTTCACCTGAGTACTGAAGGAGAACAGGTGAGAATAGAGAGACACTTCACCTGAGTACTGGAGAACAGGTGAGAATAGAGCCACCGTTCACATTAAGACTGGATGATATCAGGAGGGAGGGAGGAGAGACCAGGATAATGGTCACGGGGGAGCAATATCATGAGGAAGAACGGCCAGAGACAATCACATGATTACAACTTTACAATAGGGTGGGGGGGGGAGGTCAGGTTAAAGGTCAAAGTTCACGCGGAAGGGGTCATGATAGGGAAGGAAGATCCCATTACCAAGAGAGGTCACGTTAAAGGTCAAAGTTCACGCGGAAGAGGTCATGATAAGGGAAGGAAGAACAAATCAACCAGAGAGGTCAAGTTATAGGTCAAAGGTCACACGTCACAACCATATCACAGGGTCTAACTATTCAACAACCACAAGAACACATTACTGAACTTGACACATACAAGACTCGGTAACCCTCCCCCAACCACTCAGCCCCTCCACCCCCCCCCCCTCTCTCTCTCCCTCAGACACACACACCCACTAACACCCACTTAAAACCCTCTCTCCCTCCTTACCTCTCCCTCTCTCTCTCACGATTAGTAACACCCACTCACCTCTTCTTTTACTTCCCTCTCCGTTTCTCACACAGTCACACACCAACTAACACCCACTCAAAACCCTCTCTCCCCTCTTTCCTCTCCATCTCTCTCACTCTCACCCAATCAAAACCCTCCCTCTCTCTTCCTCCTCCAACAGTCCTCCTCCTCGACGTAAACACCTCATCACGTGACGGAGGAAAAACTGATTCCTTCCTTCCCTCCCTCCTTCCTTCCTTCCTTCCTTCCCTCATTCCTTCCTTCCTTCCCTCATTCCTTCCTTCCCTCTACACTCACCCCTTAACTAGTTTACCTACAACACTAATAACTAATGAAGCTTCTCTTTGTGGATCCTGGTAGAGGTAAATTGATGGTGTCGCTCCTACTGTTGGTACAAGTTTTTTCTCCCGGGGTTCAAAGATTCAAGTTCCTCCTCCTCTTGGGGTTTAAACGTTCACACACACACACACACACACACACACACACGTTTTATTATTATTATTATTATTATTATTATTATTATTATTATTATTATTATTATTATTATTATTATTATTATTATTATTATTATTATTAAATTTGGCCTCCCTCTTCCCTCCTCCTACAATGTGTTGTCTGTACCGCTTCCGTCTTTCTTAATCCATCACTGTCACCTTCCCTCACTAAACCCTGACAAGTTGTGAATAATAAATCATGAATAAAAATCCTGCAAGAAAGAAATTTTTTTGGATTTCTACAAGAAAAAACAAAAAATAGCCATAGTTGTTTACTGAAGCCAAGAGTTAAGGAACGTCTTATGTTGAAGACCATCAGTGGTGGAGACAGAGGGACGGGTCGTGTCTCTGGGTGTGTGGTGGTGGTGGAGACAGAGGGACGGGTCGTATCTCTGGGTGTGTGGTGGATGAGTGGAGACAGAGGGACGAGTCGTGTCTCTGGTGTGTGGTGTGGTGGTGGAACAGAGGACGGGTGTTCTGGGTGTGTGGTGGTGGTGGAGACAGAGGGACAGGTCGTGTCTCTGGGTGTGTGGTGGTGGTAGTGGGTGGAGACAGAGGGACGGTCGTGTCTCCTAAGTGTGTGGTGGTGGTGGAGACAGAGGGACGGGTCGTGTCTCTGGGTGTATGGTGGTGGTGGAGACAGAGGACGGGTCGTCTCTGGGTGTGTGGTGGTGGAGACAGAGGGAGGTCGTATCTCTGGGTGTGTGGTGGTGGTGGAGACAGAGGGACGGGTGTGTCTCTAGGTGTGTGGTGGTGGTGGAGACAGAGGGACGGGTCGTGTCTCTGGGTGTGTGGTGGTGGTGGAGACAGAGGGATGGGTCGTATCTCTGGGTGTGGTGGTGGTGGAGACAGAGGGACGGGTCGTGTCTCTAGTGTGTGTGGTGGTGGTGGAGACAGAGGGACGGGTGGGTGTATGGTGGTGGTGGAGACAGAGGAGTCAGGTCGTGTCTCTGGTGTGTGGTGGTGGAGACAGAGGGACGGGTCGTGTCTCTGGGTGTGTGGTGGTGGTGGAGACAGAGGGACAGGTCGTGTCTCTGGTGTGTGGTGGTGGAGACAGAGGGACGGTCGTCTCTGGGTGTGTGGTGGTGTGGTGTCTCTGGGTGTGTGGTGAGGAGACAGAGGGACGGGTCTATCTCTGGGTGTATGGTGGTGGTGGAGACAGAGGACGGGTCGTATCTCTGGGTGTATGTGGTGGTGGAGACAGAGGGACGGGTCGTGTCTCGTGTATGTGTGGTGGTGGAGACAGAGGACGGGTCATCCTGGGGTGTGGTGGTGGTGGAGACAGAGGGACAGGTTGTGTCTCTGGGTGTGTGGTGGTGGTGGAGACAGAGGGACGGGTCGTATCTCTGGGTGTATGGTGGTGGTGGAGACAGAGGGACGGGTCGTGTCTCTGGGTGTGTGGTGGTGGTGGAGACAGAGGGACGGGTCGTATCTCTGGGTGTGTGAGTGGTGTGAGGAGGGACGAGGGACGGGGTCGTATCTCTGGGTGTGTGGTGTGAGTGGGAACAGAGGGACAGGTCGTATCTCTGGGTGTGTGGTGGTGGAGACAGAGGGACGGGTGTGTGGTGGTGGTGGAGACAGAGGGACAGGTCTTGTCTCTGGGTGTGTGAGTGGTGGAGCAAGGGACAGGTCGTGTCTCTGGGTGTGTGGGGTGGTGGAGACAGAGGGACAGGTCGTGTCTCTGGGTGTGTGGTGGTGAGTGGAGACAGAGGGACAGGTCGTATCTCTGGGTGTGTGGTGGTGAGTGGAGACAGAGGGACAGGTCGTGTCTCTGGGTGTGTGGTGGTGGAGACAGAGGGACATCTCTGGGTGTGGTGGTGGTGGTCAGGGACAGGTCGTGTCTCTGGGTGTGGTGGTGGTGGAGACAGAGGGACGGGTCGTGTCTCTGGTGTGTGGTGGTGGAGACAGAGGGACGGGTCGTGTCTCTGGGTGTGTGGTGGTGGAGACAGAGGGACGGGTCGTGTCTCTGGGGGTGTGTGGTGGTGGAACAGAGAGACGGTCGTATCTGGGTGTGTGTGTGGAACGAGGAGACAGAGGACGGTCGTGTCTCTGGTGTGTGGTGGTGGTGGAGACAGAGAGGGACGGTGTCTCTGGGTGTGTGGGTGGTGGTGGAGACAGAGAGACGGGTCGTATCTCTGGGTGTGTACACAAGACCACTTCATCTCACTTAAACACTGCCTATGTTAACAAGGATATTACTGGGTCACCCCTTAATTATTACCACCTGATTGTTGGTTCCAGGTGAAGATGTGTGCACGCCGGACGGAAGTGTGTGTGCACAGAGGAGGAATGAAGGAAGGTATGTGTGTGTGTGTGTGTGTGTGTGTGTGTGTGTGCGCGCGCGCTTATATTTTAACACAAGATGTCAACAACATTAAGCGCCAGTACACACCGACACGTGTTATAATCTTCACAGTCATCCTCTTGTATAAATCATCAACTTTACTATAAATAGGATACAATACAAAGGCCAGTTCACAGACACACAGACAAGCTGATAACAGACTAAAGGCTGAATTGCATTAGAGATTCAGACTAAATAACAGACACCAAAACAGACGGACACAGCACAGAGGTGAATCTTAGAGGATAATAACAAGGTTTTTCTTAACGTCGCTTCACTAACTGTGCCTAAAGACCCACTTGGCTATTAATTCCGTACCAGACTCCTCCAGACAGTGCTAATCAACACAGGGTCTCAAGGCTCTATCTCAACTGCTATTAGAAGAAGAATTTCGACCTCATGGTTCGTGCTGATCATTACTTTGTAGGTTATCAGATTATGACCCCAGCAGCGGGACAGCCCAGGGGGTCATAATGTCCTTCCTCTTCGAGACACTTCAGGTGACACTTGACGTTACTAAGGACCTACCACTGTACAGATGCGCAGACACATTATCCTGTATACATCTATTCTTCATTCACTACATGTAACTTGCTAATACAACCAATGACCCTCGGGTACTCACTCCCGTAAATTAGGGGTCAAAGAAGACGAGTATTAACACAGTATGCTTCCCTGTTGGACGCTGTAATGCTTCTGTGCCTCGTTTTATACAGTGTAAGAGGTTGCACAGTAAACTAGCCCCACGACTACGATGATTTAACCCCTTGAGTACGATAACATAACCTCTTCAACCATCTAGTCCTTATACTCAAGGGGTTATCATCGTACTCAAGGGGTTAAAAAATCATCGTACTCAATGGGTTTAAATCATCGTATCGGTACTCAAGGGGTTAAAATCATCGTACTCAATGGGTTTAAATCATAGTATCGGTACTCAAAGGGTTAAAATCATCGTATCGGTACTCAAAGGGTTAAAATCATCGTATCGGTACTCAAAGGGTTAAAATCATCGTACTCAACGGGTTTAAATCATCGTGCAATACAGTGCAATAGTTCACATGTTCAATATTACAAGTCGAACTTTGATTGTCCGATGAACATAACAAATAATTATTGTTATATAGCGTTTCTTTATTAATGACTTTGCCGATACACACACGAAGAGGGGCAGTCAATCACAGGGACACAAGTCAAACCAAACAATACCTTTTTTTTAGATGTTGTGACGTAAATCATTATATTGACGAATAAAAACACGAAGGCCACTCAGTCACCTGTACACATACAAACGCACATACGCATACACACACACACACACACACACACACACACACACACACACACACACACACACACATAATAGCCTCGGGGTGTAATCATCCAAGTTTTGAGGCGCTGTAAAAATTGGTTTCCTCGCTCCACCGACCATGTGGGAAAGGAAGCAGGATTCTTTGGCTGCTCACAAATAGTGCTAATGAACTCAGTTTTTTTTACTTTTGATGTCAGAACAACTTATCCAAAGCTAAACTGACGTCAACACAAGTTATCCAAGGTTAAACTGGTGTCAACAGAAATTATCCAAGGTTAAACTGACGTCAACACAACTTATCCAACACTAAACTGACATCAATAGTAACTTATCAAAGGTTAAACTGACATCAAAAACAACTTATCCAAGGTTAAACTGACATCAACAACAACTTATCCAAGGTTAAACTGACATCAACAACAACTTATCCAAGGTTAAACTGACATCAACAACAACTTATCCAAGGTTAAACTGACATCAACAACAACTTATCCAAGGTTAAACTGACGCCAACAGAATGATTAAATACAACTCAAGCCACATCAAAATACACAACACAAGGTAAACAAACTTCTATATTATTTTGATTTAATATTTGGTTCAGTTTAAGTCGTATATATTAATTGTCGTAAAAAGATGATTCGAAAAACAAAATTCATCTGTTATTGTTACAAAGTTTAGGTAATAATAAACTTTAAACTCTATTGATATTTAAAAGTTAGTGTTAATGGGTCAAATTTTTCTTCCCTACGTTCCTTCCTCTTATTTCCTTCCTTTCTTCCTCTTTTTCTCCTTCTTTCTCTCCTGTTCCTCTTTTTTCTTTCTTTCTCTCTCACTCTTTCATTCATTCTCTCTAAAGTTTCTCTCAATCTCTCCTCCTCTTAATCTAATTCTCTCTCTCTCTCTCTCTCCTTTTTGTCCTCCTATCATTCTTTCTCTTTCTCTCAGTGTCTCTCTCTCTCTCTCTCTCTCTCTCTAAATGCACCAGTCACTTCCCACACTCTCTCTCTCCCTCTCCCCCACCAACACACTTTGGCCTCGATCACAGAGAGTCGCCCCTGGTGAAACTTAATTTAATGGTTGCCTGGTACAGCAGATCAAAGGAAGGAAGATGGCTGGGAGGAGGAGGAGTTAGTAGTGTCTATGTAAAAGAGGAAGAGGAGGAGGAGGAGGGAAGAGGTAGAAGTGTCAATGTAAAAGAGGAGGAAGAGAAGAAGGAGGAGGAGGAGGGAGGAGGAGAAGGAGGAGGGAGGAGGAGGAGGAGGAAAGATTAATGTTTTGAGCATTAGCTTCAAGGAGATGAAGACGGGAAGGAGGAGAGCAAGACCAAAGGATTAAGTAGGTAAAAAAATCAAGGAAAGAGAGAGAGAGAGAGAGAGAGAGAGAGAGAGAGAGAGAGAGAGAGAGAGAGGATAAAAAAGAGAGAAACAGAAACATAAAGACAGGGTGAGAGAGAGAGAGAGAGAGAGAGCGGCATTCAGACAGAGACAACAGACAGACAACTCGAACAAACCTTAGGTCATTTTGGAGTCGTTAAGAGTGATCGAATTGAGAGCATTAAAGCGAGTGATGTAATTACTGGCAGGGGAGGGGAGAGTGAGGGGAAGATAAGGGAAGGAAGGGGGGAAGATGAGGGGAAGGTGAGAGGTAAGAAGAGGGAAGGATAAGGGGAAGATGACGAGAGGATGGGGGGAAGGTGAAGGGAGGATGAGAAGAGGATAGGAGGATGAATAAATGGATATTTGGGAGAAGAAGATGAAGTAATAGGAGGAGGGGCGGCGAGGGGAGGAGATGGAGAAAATTTGAAGAGAAAGAAGAGGTCTGGGAGGAGGCAGCGAGGTGAGGAGGGGAGCAGCGAGAGGAGGGGAGAGGAGGGGCGAGGGGAGGAGGGGGAGAGTGAGGAAAGGAAGGGAAAGTGGAATGAAAAAGTGGCAAGTCAACACGTGTAGGAAATAGCTCACTCACTACACATCTTCCTGTGAGAGAGAGAGAGAGAGATCAAATCATCAGGTGAAATAAGCTAAGGTATATCAATTCTCACCACGTATTCCTACAAAATATTCGTCTTCTCTGTCAACAACATTTACACCTTTACAAATACCATTAGTAATCTGTCTTCTGATAAATTATATTGACCAACATAGATGGTTAACGATGCAGGTTATAAAGTTATGGTTCCGGAAATGGTCTTAGCCAATTACCGAGTCAATATACCAGGAAGCCGCCAGGGGACCAACATCTTCCTCAAATACCAGACGAGACGATTTTTCTTAAAGATGATTTTTAATTTGTTTTTCTTTTGCGATTATATTATTGATTATTATTGAAAGTTATTAGAATTGTGAGTGGTGTGTGTGTGGGTGTGTGTGTGTGTGTGTGTGTGTGTGTGTGTGTGTGTTCGTGGTGTACACTGTAAGACAGCAGCACTACAATAGGTGTTGCTGGTGTTGAGAATTTGTGGTGTTAACTACAGTAACTGTTGGCAGCTGGCCATTTAAACTTTACGTGCTCGACTAAACGACTGGGAATGCTGAATATAACAGAAGTTAATGTTCCACGCTCTGAATTTACTATTTAAGTAATTGGCCACTTGGCTCTCCTGTGTGATCTAGCGACCATGATCTTAATTACATTACACAAACGTAGCTTCAAGAATAAACATGAAACTTTACCGTCTGGCAAGTGAAGGTGGCATTACAGAGTGCTGGCGCCACTGACTCCTGCACCCAGAGAGTTTTGTCTAAGAGGCCATAGTCACTGCTCACCATAATAACTCGACTGTACTGTGATCCTACCAATAAAATGTCTTCTTTGTGATTTAGATCAATAATAATGTCCGAGAGAAGACATTACAGTACAACATGTGTTCTCGTCAACACAGCATCTCCCATTACGACACAACTGAAGGGAAACATTTGTTCCTCCTCCCAATAAGAGTAAAATGCTTCCACAATGAAATATTTCACCGTAATACATCAATCACACTTAACGTATTCGCCTCCCTGCAATAAACTAATAAATCTTTACAGTGAAAAAATGTTATATGATATTTGACATTAGATTGAAAATAGTTTACCATTTCGTATTAGTTTTAAGTAAGAGAGTTAGTGCAGTGACACCTCCACCTGGACACAACCTGTGGCTGTATCATCAACACCTGCCTGGGGGACATTGACCTGTTATAACTATTGACGACTACCACTGTTTATGGTGAACTTATGAGGGAGGGAAAGACAGCAGTGAGGGAGGGACAGCATTGAGGGAAAGACAGCAGTGAGGGAGGGACAGCATGAAGGAGAAGCAGCAGGGAGGGAGGGACAGCAGGGAGGGAGGGGCAGCAGTGACGGAGAGGCAGCAGTGAGGGAGGGACAGCAGTGTGGGAGGGACAGCATGAAGGAGAAGCAGCAGGGAGGGAGGGACAGCAGGGAGGGAGGGGCAGCAGTGACGGAGAGGCAGCAGTGAGGGAGGGACAGCAGTGAGGGAAAGACAGCAGTGAGGAAAGACAGCAGTGAGGGAGGGACAGCAGGAAGGATAAGCAGCAGCAGGGTGGGAGGGACAGCAGGAAGGAGAAGCAGCAGTGAGGGAGGGACAGCAGGAAGGAAGAGCAGCAGGGAGGGAGGGACAGCAGGAAGGAGAGGCAGCATGACTCCTCCCCCAGCACCGCAGAGAGAGAGTGTGTAAGAACCATCACCCCCACGGCACCGTGAGACCTGCCTACGCCGCCTGTACCCCAGACTGGGACACTGAATCAGCAAGTATGGTACAGTCAAGGGCACCAGGCAGCGAGCCGCGCCACCGTCCATAAGGTACCCGTCTGTCAACCGGGTATGGCCGATACGGAGACGAGTCAAGGCGGTCTGTAACCGGCGAGGCATCGTCGGGTACCGCCACGGATACACCACATCAGTTATCGCCACATTTTGTTGATACCCGCTCCAGCCCACTGGTCCTGCCACAGGCGGTGGACAGTCCCCCGGAGTACAGGGTGGATGTCGTGGTGAGGGAGAGGCCTGCAGCCCCGCCACACGCCTCGCCTCCACATTGGCCGCCTCATTACCATCAACCCCGACGTCAGCAGGTACCCAGCAGAACTGGACGATCCGTCCACGCCGCTTGAGCAGAAAGAGCCACTCTAAAATTTTGACGACCAGGAGGGGATACGAGTTAAAAAACGTGAAGTGCTTGTAGGGTTCTACGCGAGAGATGGAGAGAGAGAGAGAGAGAGGGTGGGGCAGCAGGGAGAGAAAAAGAGGCAGCAGGGAGAGAGGGAGTAAACACGCCACATACTCTATATTTGATGAAGTGAAGTTGTTGTTGAGATGACAAGGTTAAGTGACGTCAGAGGGTTTTCTTCAGAATGAGGTCACGACGCAAGACTAACACCGAGATTACACCTAATAATACTTCATACATACCAGCTTTTTTCTGTGTAAAGTATAATAATTCACATAGACTTTTCAATTATACTTTACAAGTTTTTTTACCAACACTTAATTTACTTTAAAATTAACTCTTTTCTTGGGATTACCTGAAGATTAAACACCACATGCTTATTAAACTTGATAATCAAAGACACTAACAATACTTTGGGGGTCAGGTCAGGTCATGTCAGGTAAAGGTAAACTACACCCTCATATTATCACCACCAACATGAAGTATACTACACCCACTATAGTTTAATCAATCACTGTTCTCCAGGCTGGGTGTAGATGCACCTCACCAGCCATTGTTAAGATATAATGAACTAGATAA
>NW_024731829.1:120000-162500 GCF_018991925.1 Homarus americanus | reverse complement strand
GAGAATTATGAAAGAATATAATTACGGAGGTGTCAAGATGGAACTTTAAACAACAGAAAACGGAGAATAACATTGCGCAGGTAAGTAGTGTTTTGGTTATCTTTAATTAGATTGTAGTATTGAACCTGTTAGTCTTTCTGTATTAATAATTCATATATAGCCGAGTGATGAGGTTGGTTCTTCAATAAATATAGAGTAATTACAGTAATCTCGTAACTATGGTGATAACGGTAGACAAAACAGAAGACTTTTAAAAGCCCAGTACCAGATGATGAAATTTTTGCGTATTATTTATTACGTTATTAATATTTTTGTCATTATTGTGACATTATATATAATTCTTCCATGATAAAGGAATATTTTTTTATTATTTCGTAATTAAACCTTCGTGGATAATATATAGACAATACTGGCAGGAGTTTTATAGTAAAGAGACAATGTTATATATATATTTAAAGTGCCGTAAAATGGTAGGGTGAATATTGTTATTAACGAAATCAATCGCTGACATAATGATCATTCAGTTCTAAACATATATACGGACCATTGTTTCATTCATAATGGGTTTGGTCGCCTTGTATACAATTGAAGCCCAGTAAAGCTTCAGCCAAAGGTCCCTAAGCCTATAATCCGCCACTGTTCCCCGCGGTGGCCAGGTGTATGAGTTACGTAACAATATATATATTTTTTTACCTGTCTTCTTGGCTTGATAGCTTAGCTTTAGAATTATGACCATGGCAATTTGCAGACGAGCCCCTTTGGTCAACAGGGAAGTAGTCGCCCACTGAAAATTGACTAAATTTTATAAGATATAAACAAGAATAAACAGGAACGTTCACCTTCCCCCCAGGCTTCACACACTGTATGTCTTGGCCGTGCTTCTTGCTCACAGTTCTCGACATTGTTATTATGTCTATGCAACGCTTCTACACTTATTGTGGTTATATCGTGTTAATTTATTTGTTTTTAAGGGAATACAGAATAGTGAGTGGTGAATGGAGTAAATGTTTTTTTGTGACATACAAAATGTTCTGTTGTGTCGCGGCGCGTAGTTAGATTACACTAGGCTTTTAACCTTACCTTAAATACTAAAGCGGCTAGGGGCAGGCTTCCACAGTTTGTCATGCTTTCTATAAATACTGTACTTCATTGTACAGAACGCTGGATATAAGGTCACTACTATCACTCGATAGTGAGGAAGAAAGACGATGTTTTTATTCAATGCCTTGCCAGATGTCAGCGTATAAATTCACCCAGTTTTTTGAAAAGATTGCCCGGCGTCTTTGTCATCAATTCGACATTGAAAGATGTGAATTACATATTTTGTTGATAATCTATAAAACAAAATGATAGATTGTTCATAGTTCATCTCGTTTATTGCCCACTTCTTGTTCACAGTTCATAATACAAGACGTTGACACGGTGTTAGGAAGTGAGTGGTTCGTTACTTATTATTGTTTCCTGAGATCTGAATAAACTGGCCAAAATTGGTCAATGTCAGTGAGATATACTGTATATATTTTGCTTCGAACTTTTCTTTCAGTATTGGCGAATATACTAGAGATTAGATTATGTGCTGAGAATAATTATCGATTCGTAATGAAGTTTAATTCTAAAACAATTTAAATGTGTTTTACCTTGCGTAGTTGTGTTAGTTACTTATTAGTGTATTAAATAACCGGATACAGAAGGTTGTTGTTGTTATAATGTTATTACTGCCCTTACCAAGGATAGTAATACACTAGTCCAACAACGAAAAAAATATTGTGAGATGGAATGGTAGATTTGATCATGAGTTAACGATGAAGGAAAGGATAGTTGATAGTTGAGAATTATGCTTAATAGCCTAGCATATTATGGAAAACTGAGCGATCTTAGGAAAATATTAAATACCACCATTTTCACTGCAATAAAGGAAATAGCTAGTGAAGGTAGTAATGTGTCATTTATTTTGATATTGTTTAACATAAGGATCCCTGAGAACCTTCCCATTTTGTTGTTGATAGTCGATAGCATTGTTAAACTCGATGTGAATGTTATATAGTAATGGCTGTGACAACGTGTTAGGATGGTTTAAATTGGATTCTAACTTTCCATATTCTTATTGTTATTTCCAAGGCTATATATGTAGTAAGCTGTACGTGTGTTATCAAATGAGTTATTACTAGGCTTTGTAAGGTTAATTAGCTGAAGGTATTAGTAGGTTATTATTAGTCAACAGGTAGTGGTAAAGCTAGGGAGGTGAGGTGTCATTAATTAATTGATTTTTGTTTTCTTTTTTACAGGTAAGTGTGTATTTACAGCTCCTCGTGATACATAGACACATCATTTATCAGGTACGTGAGTGCTTCCCTGTGCAATTAACACTCACCTGGAAAATATTGAAGTACAGTCATTATTTTTTGTCGAGAACCCTAAATGATTAATATTTTTAAGGACGTGCAATAAAGAGGAACCGAAAATTCAGTAGAAATAAAGTTTGATCATTGTTCTTCACAATGATCAGACTTTTTTCTGTTGATTTTAAGGTTCCTGTTTATTGCACGTCCCATAAAATAATAATCATTTAGGGTTCTCGAATAAAGTAACGACTGTAATTTAGTAGTTTCCAGGGAAGTGCTGTAGGGGGGGGGGGGGTCAATTTACAAACTTTTGGACTGCAAATCGTCACAGCTATTTATTAATGGGGACAGTAAATCACCCTCCCCTCGTAATAGGGACTGAACACCCTTCCCTCGTAATGGGGAGAGTAAACCCCCTTCCCCTCGTAATGGGGGCAGTAAACTCCCTCCCCTCTTAATGGGGATAGTAAACCCCCTCCTTGGTATTGGGGACAGTAAACTCCCTCCTCTCGTAATGGGGACAATAAACCCACCTCCTTCCATGTTATGGATCAATAATCTCTCATTTCCTGGTCACTTGTAAACACATTTGACCTCCACGAGCCTCAGCCTGACAAACAGCTGTGTTCCGCCATCTTAAATTTGACCCTATTGACGTTTATGTCTCCTAATGCATTGAGCGCACCCGGCAAATACTATTTTCTCGATTCTTCCAAGATAAAATTTTTGCGAATTCGGTAATTTACGATGACTTTTTATTTATATTTTTATTTTAATAATGTATAATTGAACGCTATCATCAATGAATCCTCTGAAGATTACACACCTTAGTTTTTTCACCTGAAGATTAGACACCCCAGCTTATTTTTCACCTGGAGATTAAACACACTAGTTTTCACCTGAAGATTAGACACCCTGGTTTTCACCTGAAGATTAGACACCCTAGTTTTTCACCTGAAGATTAGACACCCTAGTTTTCACCTTTAGACACCCTAGTGAAGATTAGACACCCTAGTTTTTCACCTGAAAGATTAGACACCCTAGTTTTCACCTGAAGATTAGACACCCTAGTTTTCACCTGAAGATTAGACACCCTAGTTTTCACCTGAAGATTAGACACCCTAGTTTTCACCTGAAGATTAGACACCCTAGTTTTCACCTGGAGATTAGACACCCCAACCTTTTTACCTGAAGTTTAACCACCCAAACACGACAAGGTTGATCTATATAATTACTTCTCGAAATTTTCCACAATCAAGAGCAGCACACACACACACACACACACACACACACACACACACACACACACACACACACACACCAGAACACTTTTAACATTTACACAGATGGAAGAATTAACCCGGATGTTATGCACATTTTACTTGATGAGTGAAAATGTAATAATAATGAGGGTTTCAACGTAAGCCACCTGATATGTTTTTACTAACGCCAGGTAACAGGTAATGCATTTCTTGAGATGATTAGTAAATTATCAGGTGCTTTCGAGAGAGTTCCGGGGCTTAATAGGTGCTCGTTAATATTGTTGTTGTTTACTTTCTGATTGTATTTTTCCTGGATAAATTATATGTGTTTTAGATTAAGTTAGGTTAGGTTAAGTTAGCATTAGGTTACCTAGGGTAGGTTAAGTTAGGTTGAGCTAGCATTAAAATTAACTACCAACAGGTGAAATAAACTGGGGGTGTCTAATCTTTCTCAGATCCGATAATCCCTAATTAATTATGGATGTGGACTACTCTGTTTGACCTTGACGCAGTTGTTGCCAGTAGTGACGTATTTTTGCTCTAGACTTTTACCACGTGAGTGTGTAAAATACCTCTGGGTTTACCTCGCTAATTAATTTTTGTCTTATCTATGTAAAATGCCCGCTTGTGAGTATACCTTCCTACATACATACATACATACATATACATACATACATACATACTGAACCACATAACAAAAAGGTTTTATTTTCGTTGATATATTAATCACACGGTAGTTGCCCTGTTTTAGTTTTATTTTTTTTTCTCTACGAAAATGAAATGAGAAAAAAAAAATGGATATAGTCTCGTATAAAAGAGGAATTTTATTTTTGAAACGACAATTAAGTATGCAGGTTGTATGGGGGCGAGTTTGTATGGGGGCGAGTTGGTATGGGGGCGAGTTTGTACAGGGGCGAATTCGTATGGAGGCGAGTTGGTGTGTGTGTGTGTGTGTGTGTGTGTGTGTGTGTGTGTGTGTGTGTGTGTGTGTGTGTGTGTGTGTGTGTGTGTGTGTGTGTGTGTTTATAGTACGTCCACCTATCGTCATCAGACTCATGGACGGCTAGACTACCAGGAGTATAACTTACATTTCTTTCTATGTTATCAGGTATAAATACAAGTCTTACATCATAGTCCCCCATAACCAGGCGGGTGTCGTGTCAGGACTCACACCACTGTTATCTTTATTGCTTGTCTGTGTCTCTGTGGTTCCTATACCTGGAGATATATATACCCAAAACTGGAGACATGAAAACATTCCCTTAACGACGAGATGGACAATAACTTTGATTTTGAACAGAGTTTTTATTGTGAGTAAATCTGGTATCGTGTTTTGTTTAGGTAAGGGTTGGATATTTGAGGTTTGTTGTGGTGGTGTTGATGATGGTGATGAAGAATATGAGGGAGTCCATAACGCTGTTCTATACTGTACCTGCGTCTACCATACTGCACATCACCTTTAAACACACACACACACACACACACACAGACCAGGGATATATTGCTGGTGACTGAACATGTGTATGTACATGAGTGTGTGTATGAGTGTTCATAAACGCATGTTTATGTATTTGCATATTCATGTTTGTTGCCTCGTAACGTCTAAACGTGACTTACAAGGGCAAGTGTGTGTGTGTGTGTGTGTGTGTGTGTGTGTGTGTGTGTGGATATAAGAAAATGAAGGGATGTTAAATAAAAATAGAATGCTAAAAAGACATCGCAATAATTTAACTAGAAAAAAAATGAAAATATAATACAAGAAAATGTCAACAAAATAGTTTCGTAAAGAGAAAATAATTGTAAGAAGATAAGATCAGAATGCGAAACGAGAGAGAGAGAGAGAGGTTAGTAAGGGGGGGAAACACAGTAGCGAGCAAGCAACAGTGTTCCTGGGGTTAAGACGGAGAAGCTAATCTGGTAGAGTGCCCAAGGAGTGTGTCGGAAACGGAGGGAGGGAAGGAGGGAGGGAGGGAGGGGAAGGAAGGAGAGAGGCATAGTGACCCATAACTGAGATAAATAAATTGAATTTAACGATAAGAAAAACAAATCCTGGAAATTAAAAAAAAAAGGATAAAAAAGACAAGTTGTTAGGAATTGAAGAAACACCCAAGAGTAAATTAAGTTTAAGTTGAAAAAAGACAAAGGAATTGAGAATAGATTAAAACTCCGAGAGGAAAGACGAACATAGAATACGAGGAAGAGTTGGAAAAAAGCAAAAAAAAAAAAAGAAAACTTCCCGTGAGTGAAAGTGTAGAAAGAGGAAGAGAGAAAGTGTGGGGAGTAACGCGCCTGACTGAACCTCCAATACTGTTATCCAAGTTGTGCTTCTCACCTGTTTTGAATATTTGTGTAGTGGCATGAGTGAGATGTAGACAGTTAATTATTTGTTTTAATTACCTCTGGATCAGGTAGAGAGACAGAGACAGAGAGACAGAGGGGAACACTGGGTCATGCGTTCAACAGCTTGCAGTGTTTTTACTCACCTTTTAGAAACATTGAATAATTTTTTTTTTTTGGGGGGGGGGGAGGAAAATAAATTGTTTATAATTGTTTGAGGGAATAGAGGTCACACGAATATCACCTTGTTTGTTATTGTTTGTATTTTTCAGCCAATTAAGGTTCCCCAAGATAGTACTACAGGTTAACTCAGCTCCACACCCCCCCCCCCTCCCCTTACCTTATGTTATGATGTATTATGATGTAATTCTGGGGTTATTTTGTTCTGTCACCTGTGTCTTACCCTTCCTCTTGACAGGTAGGCGGAGCACGTTCACTGTAGGAGCAGGAGGGGGGTGAGGGAGGGGGGGTCACAACACTAGAGGAGGGGATGAGGGAGGGGGTGATAACATTAGAGGAGGTGGGGTGGGGTAGGGTGGGGTCGTTTCCTCTATTCCCACTTGTTGTTTGCAGGAGGAGGAGAGGGAGGAAGTCAAGGTGCCATGGGGAACGAACACCTGCAGTGGTTGGCTGGGTGTTGTCCTTCTCCTCCTCCTCTTCCTCCTCCCTCCTCTTCCTCTTCCCTCCTCCTCCTCCTCCTCCTCTCTCACGTCCATCCCAGGGGAAGGTCCAAGGTCTCGGGTGCCTGTGGTGAGAGGGAGGAGGTCAGGTGGGGAGAGGGAGGGGGTGCTACTTTTGTTATCTAGGCCTCTGACACCTCTCACCCCTCCCCACCACTCACACTCATTCACCCTCGCCCCACACAACTGTCATTCCCCCCACCCCACATTCACCCTCCCTGACACACACCCTATCTAACATTCACCCTCCCCCCATACTCCCCTCCCTCCCACACTCCCTCCCCCACACTCCCCCTCCCCAACACTCCCTCCTCCACCACACTGCTATTACTTACTTCTGTTATTATCCTTTCTTTATTATACCTACATTTATCACCCGTTTTCGTTATCTTGTTCGTATATATCTTGTTACACAATTTCCCTCTCAGTATTTCATGTCGTTTGTCAGATGTTTTTGTTCGTATTTTTTTTTACTCTAATTTTCTCCTTCCATCTTTCTCCACCTTTTACCTTTCTCTTTTCTCTCGTATTCTGATCCTCTTTTATTCTATTTTATTTTCTCCCTTCTCCTATTTTTCTTGTGTATATCTTCTTTATCCAGCTTTCCCTTTCGAGCCATATATCTGTATTTTTTTCATCTTTCTTCTTAGTTTCTTTTGGTTATTTTCACTGTTTCTTTTCTTTGGTTTATTTTCTCCTGAATCCTTTTTTTTTTCCATCACTTCGTTCGTCCTCTGTCTCAACCTTTCCTCCCATCTCTCCCCTCCCTCTCTCTCTCTCTGCGATTCTATTTCTTCTGTTTTCTAACCTTCCTCCACCCCTCGCGTTCTCATGTTTTCTCCAAACCTCTCTCGATTCTACCTGCCCCTCACCATACATACATTTCTCTCTCACTATTTGTCTCTACATACCTCTCTCTCTCTCTCTCTCTCTCTCTCTCTCTCTCTCTCTCTCTCCAATTTTTCCCTTTTTGTTATTCTTGTAGCTGCACCCCCCATACACACAGCCTGGAAACATGTACTGTGTTGTAATCCATTTTAGTGGCTCTCGCTGGGTTTGCCTTGACCACCTGATGTATAGTGTGGATATCCGTTGCTCAGGTAGTGGTTGTGTGCTTAATTATGGATTACCTGGTGTTTATATGGAGTGGTTGGTTAGTGTGTGTGGAGGTACGTGGAGAGGATACGTGTGTGTGGGGGTACGTGTGTTATAAGAGCATTATTGTCCTCACTGGTGGGAGACCTCGTACATCAACAGGTGAGGACAGGTGAGAATTATGTAGCTGTTGTAGTTATAAACATTTACGCGATCTACACGAGAAGCTGTAGCCTAAGGTGGTGTGTATACATTTTCTCTGAGACATCTTGTATATAGATTCCTACACTTGGCTTTTATCTTTGTGCCAGTGATGAAAGAGACACACAGGGAACATTATGTTGATGACCTGACACGTGGCAAACAGATGGCTGAATCAGTTAGGTCAGTTCACAGTCCTTGTTGTCTGCGGAGGAAAAACCCGCAACACGAGATACATTTTACGAAGGGTTGAGACAGTGATAAAGGGCGAGCAAGATAGGGGAGGTGAGTTAGATTACCTTAATGAGTTTGTGGAGGAAAAGAGGAGTGGAAAAACTCGAGCTCCTTCAAGATGGCAAAAAAAAGTGTCCAGCGGATTAAACCAACTTTGTGTCAACCTTACGAGGGTTGAATGTTTTACCTGGCAGAGGGGAGGAGGAGGGGGAGGTCATAGTCTCTGTTGTGTACATTATTTTTGGAGGTTCTCTCCTCTCTTACTATATTTTTGGAGGTCTCTCAGATGTTCTTGTCCTTTGAACTTACTTATAAAAACACAACGAGTTTGTGGCTACAAGATGATTGTCTATAAAGTTACCGGGAGAGTCGTTTGTTGTGGTCAGGTTTTTCTTACGTGCGTTTAAAAGTGACTTAATATGTTATTTGGTGTTTTGAAGTCTCCCGGATGGTCTTTTACGTCGACATTATTATTTATAAAAAGATCATAAGGTTGTGACTAGACGAGCAGCGATCCATGAATTACTTGACGAGTCGTTTGTTGTGGTCAGGTTTTTCTTACGTGTGTTTAAAAGTGACTTAATATGTCATTTGATGTTTTGAAGTCTCCCGGATGGTCTTCTCTTCAAAAGTTACACATAGAAAAATTACTCGTGTTTGAGATTACTAGAGGAGTGTGTACTTGTGTTGTTTGGAAAGCAATCTGTTGGGGAGTTACCTTTTAT
This sequence comes from Homarus americanus, assembly GCF_018991925.1. NCBI lineage: Eukaryota > Metazoa > Arthropoda > Malacostraca > Decapoda > Nephropidae > Homarus > Homarus americanus. The sequence continues at coordinate 153,624 of NW_024731829.1, read as the reverse complement.
AACCAAATTTTACGAACGACAAAATAGGAATATCAGAATTATTTTAACGTTTTGTAGCTGCGTCTTTATTCTTACTTTGTGCCCCAGAGTGAGTGTATGTATGTCACTCTAGTTTTTCTGTCTCTCTGTCCGTCTCTTTCCCTGTAAGTCTCTCTCTGTCTGTCTCTCCCTCTATGTCTGTCTCTCTCTCTTTCTCTCCTTTGTCTTTGCGTGTGTAGGCAAGACAGTGATCTAGGAGAAGCACCGTGGCGAGGAAGTTTGTAATTTGGTTCATCATTTACCTAAACCATGTTAATCTCATCCTCATGCTTGAAGCTCATAATACTACGTTATACACCGGCTGTTCACGAACCATTATAAAGCAGAGAAGCATAAAGATATGTTTCATGTTAATAAATAAAAGCTAAATACCCTCCTTCCCAAGCTTCTTTCTCATTTAGATATACTTTCTGCTTTCTTCTTCCCAGACACGAATACCCGGCGGTGTCTTTATCAAGCTTCAGTGGCATGGTGCTCAGGCGTTCTTCATCTCTTGAGTTATATTGGAATAGGACTTTAAACCTTTTTTTTTTTTTTTAGGTTTCATCCTATTTAATAGATTAGTTATTTTTTTTTAAAGATATTTGCCTGCGTGTTTATTGTTGAGTAATTGCACGGTGTATTTGTATTATAGTTTAAGCTTCTTTGTGTGTGTGTTTGTGTGTGTGTGTGTGTGTGTGTGTGTGTGTGGAAAGTGAACGTGCAGCTTCCTCAACTTTGTCATTTCACTGTTAGCTATATTATGGAAGGTGAGATGGTGAATTAACTCCTTGAGTGCGATGAGTAAATCCCCTGAGTACCATGCATTAAGTCCTCGAGTACGATGAATTAACCCCTTGAGTACGATTACTAAATCCCTTGAGTACGATGAGTTACACTCTTGAGTACACACACACACACCCACACACACATACACACACACATACACACACAAACCATCATCACAATGGACATTGAGACACACACTCGGAAACAAGCTAATCGACAATGTTATTAGTCATTTGCAATTAGTTTTGTGTTTTTCAGTAGTGTTGAAAATGACGACAGTGGTGGATAGTTAACACGAAGGTTGTTATTGGTCAGTTAATGGTGTGTGTGTGTGTGTGTGTGTGTGTGTGTGTGTGTGTGTGTGTGTGTGTGTGTGTGTGTGTGTGTGTGTGTGTGTGTGTGTATGTGTGTGTCATATTTTTATTGATGTAACTAATATAATGGTGTTGACTGTTCTCTCTGTCAGTTTGGCTGCCTGTATGTCCCTTTATATCTCTGTTTGTTTGGTTCTCTGTCTCTTTGTCTGTCTCTCTTTCAACCTTTCTCTCTCTCTCACACACACACACACACACACAGACATGATATCATATTTCCAACCCTCACCTGCCAGCCTCTCACCCACACCCTTCAGGACAACAGCACACGAAATAGTAACCCAATTCTTTTTTGACGTGCTTTTACCTTTACACTTTTGCCACTTTCTGTCGTCCACTTTTGCCACTTTCTTCTCGTCGACCTCTTGCATGTGGAACCTCGATTTCTGTGGACATTTGAAACGCTGTAGCTACTGTACCATCTCGGCGTCTGAATTCTTCCTGCTGGTGGTGTCAAGTCAGGTGTGTTCTCAAGGGGGATTAGTGTGGTCATTGTGGATATTATTAACACTGGTGCATTGTTGAAGGTTTTAAGGGAGGTGAGTTTTGTTTTGATTATGTTTTGTTTTCCCTTTCTGTCTCTGTCTGTCTGTTGTTATCCTTAGATCTACTTTTCCATACATATTACTTGTTCCTCCTTCACACACACACACACAGACACACTCTTTCCCTCTCTTATTTCCCCCACTTTTCCTTCCTTTCATCTTTTCTCTTATTCCCCCTTTCCCTCCCTCATTTTTCTCACCCCTTCTTCCATGTCACTCTTTCTGCAAGGTACCCCTTTCTCCCTCCTCCCTCCTCCCTCCCTTTCTCCCTCCTTCCTTCCCTCCCTCCTTCCTCCCTCCCTTCCCTCCTTCCCTCCCCTTCCTCCTTCCCTCCCTCCCTTCCCTCCCTCCATTACTTCCCACAAGCCTTCCGTTCCGCTCCTCTCATCCATCCCTGTCCAATTTTTTTCCCTCTCTTACGTGCAGTCAAAACAAAGCTTTATCTCTCCCCGGGCATGACTGACAGACAAACAGACAGACAGACAAACAGACAGACATATACAATCAGACCAACTTTAAACCACCATAAAGGGGGCTGCTGCTACTGTGAGTGGTTCAGAAACGTGAGTGTGGTGATTAACTCCCATAAAAAAAATCACTTGTTATTTTTTTTTTTTTATGTTCCCCTTGAAACTCTCCGCCATTGTTGTTGTGACTCGGAGTTCTGTATTTATTTATTTATTTATTTATTTATTTATTTATTTACGTTGAGGAATGTATTTATTGAGTGTTGGTTATTGAACAATGTATGGGATGTATTTCAAGGTGGGTGTGTATGTATGTATAGTGTTTGTATGTGGTTAAGGTTGAGATTAGGGTGTATTGGTATATTTGAGCAGTGTGACTATCTGCCTTTGAGTCACACACACACACACACACACACCACACACACACACACACACACACACACACACACCTCTTTCCCTCTCTTATTTCCCCACTTTTCCTTCCTTTCATCTTTTTCTCTTATTCCCTTTCCCTCCCTCATTTTTCTCAATTTCTTCCATGTCACTCTTTCTGCAATTACCCTTCTCTCCCTCCCCCCCCCTCTCCTCCCTTTCTCCCCTCGTTCCTTCCCTCTCCTCCTTCCCTCCCTCCTTCCCTCCCCCTCCTCCTTCCCTCCCTCCCTTCCCCTTCCCTCCCTCCCTTCCCCTCCCTCCATACTTCCCACAAGCCTTCCGCTCCTCTCATCCATCCCTGTCCAATTTTTTCCCTCTCTTACGTGCAGTCAAAAAAAGCTTTATCTCTCCGGGCATTACGACAGACAGACAAACAGACAGACAGACAACAGACAGACATATACAATCAGACCAACTTTAAACCACCATAAAGGGGCTGCTGCTACTGTGAGTGGTTCAGAAACGTGATGTGGTGATTAACTCCCATAAAAAAATCACTGTATTTTTTTATATATTCCCCTTGAAACTCTCCGCCATTGTTGTTGTGACTCGGGGTTCTGTATTTATTTATTTATTATTTATTTATTTATTTATTTATTTACTTACGTTGAGGAATGTATTTATTGAGTGTTGGTTTCAATGTATGATGTATTCCATATTTGAGCTGTGTGACTATCTGAGCCTTTGAGTCACACACACACACACACACACACACACACACACACACACACACACACACACACACACACACACACACACACATATGAATGATGTGTATGAGTGTGCGTAGGTGTTTAAATGCTGTTGTTTATATGCGTGTGTGTGTCTGTATGTCTGTCTGTTTGTGCATGTGTTTTAGTACCCACGTGTGTAGAAAGAAAAGAAGTGAAAAAATTGTATCCCCTCACCCCTCCCCTCTCCCCTCCCCCTAAACTTCAAGTCCAAATTTTCCTTCACCAAACACAAAAGGTTTCGTCTTCTAAAAATAAACAATACACACGTCACACCACGAGCACGAGAGCCCACACCCACACGCCACACCTGAGCACGAGATCCCACACTTCCACGCCATACCTGAGCACTAGATCCCACACCTACACGCCACACCTGAGCTCCGAGATACAACACCACCACGTATAAATTTTTTCCTCACTGACAGGGGAAGGTGTTACGTCCCAAGACACTATACAGTGATTCAGTCCAAAGTGTCTTGAGAGGCCAAATAAATGATAATTCTTCGGTCAGGTCGAGTATTTTTCCCCGAGGTCACGTAAATGTTCGGTTTTAAGGTGTGACGGTGTTATTGTTGTGAGTTTTAGTAATTATTGTTTATTATTATTATTATTATTACGGTACTATTTTCTTCTTTTTTTTCTTCTCCCCTTTGTTGTTTGTCTTTGTTGTTATTGTTATTGTTGTTATTGTTGTTGTTTTTGTTGTCATTGTTGTTGTTTTTGTTGTTGTTTATCTTCTTCTCATTATTATTATTATTGTTATTGTTATTATTATTATTATTATTGTTATTATTATTATTATTATTATTATTATTATTATTATTATTATTATTATTATTATTATTATTACAGTATATACGATTACACCTGGTTAAATATATGTGAGATATTCAGGTTATGTGAGTGTGCTGTGTGGCCACTGTCATGTAAACTTCCCCTTGTTGTTCACTATGTACAAAACAAAAAAGTTGACATTCTGTGAGAGAGTGCAATATGTCCTCTCCCCTTCCTCCCTTCCTCCCCACCCATCCAGTGAGTGGGGAGAGACAGAAAAAAAAGATGGAATTTTATTGGTCAGTTTTAGGGCCATATTTTCTTTCGAGTTTAAAACCTTATAACTTGAAGCCTTTGGCACCAGCTAAAAAATATAAACAAGTGAGAGAGGGAGTGAGGCAAGGAGGGGGAGAGAGTGAGTGAGGAAGTGAGTTAGTGAGGGGAGGAGTGAGTGAGGGAGAGAAAGAGGGGGTGAGTGAGAGGGAGTGAGGCATGGAGGGGGAGAGAGTGAGTGAGGAAGTGAGTTAGTGAGGGAAAGAGTGAGTAAGGAAGTGAGTTAGTGAGGGAAGGAGTGAGTGAGCATTACTGGAGTTAGCAGACTCGACTAAGTACGTACTGGAATGAAGGAATAAATCATAAAGAAGGGAACAAATGGCTGAACCCATTAGTAAGGTTCGATTGGGAGAAAAATTACCAAGTTGTGTAGAGGAGTCTTGTTGTCCATGGGTGGGGGGGTAGAGGAGCAGTGTAAGAGGGGTGGTGGAGCAGTGTAAGTGAGGGGTTGGGGTGGACAAGCAGTGTAAGGGGTGAGGTGAGGGCAGTGTAAGGGGGGTGGAGGAGCAGTGTAAGGGAGGGGTGGAGAAGCAGTATAAGTGAAGTTGGGGTGACAAGCAGTGTAAGGGGGTGAGGTGAGGGAGCAGTGTAAGGGGTGGAGAGGGCGGGAGTGGGAAGGTGGGGGGGGGGGACTGGCACACGTGCAGTACACCTAAATCTGCTTCTTCCACCTGCAGCTAGTAGAAACTGTCCAAGTTCTGCTCCTCACTCATACACTCAGTCAACCACCCATCAAGTAACCCAGCTGCCCACCCACCCATAAACCAACCCGCCCATATACCCCACTCCATTGCCCACCCACCCTCACATACGCCACCTCGACACCACCCACTTCATCCACTCCATTACTCACTCCCACCCACTCCATTACTCACCCACCCATACGCCAGCCCCCACCTTCCCCCACCCACTTCATCCACTCCATTACTCACCCACCCACCCACCCACCCACCCGCCCATACTCCCAGCCCACAATTAGGTCAGAGGAGCCTGGACACATCTCACCAGGGGAACTTTATAAGAGAGTTTAGTTCTTCCTGGTGCACGCAGTGAAGATAATGGGAATTGCTCCACAGTGGATTTAACAAGACCTGGAAATTTTCGGGGATGGACGAGACTACTGAAGTGAGATTTAAGGATTTGGGAGGGTGAGGTTAAGTGAAAGAGTGCGTATTTAATTGACTCTCCCCTCCCTCCCTCCCTCCCTCTCCCTCGTCTTAATATTTTTCTCCCCTCCCCCCTCCTCCCGTCCTATCACCTCACCTCCTCCATCCATCCTCTCTTCCCATCTCCTCTCCTCCTCCTCTCTTCTCCATCCCTCTCACTCTTTCATCTCCCTCCCTCCATCCATTCCTTTCCCCTACATCCCCTCCATCCCCTCCCTCCCTCTCTCCCCTTTCCTCCCTCCCCTCTCTATCATTTCCCTCCTCTCCCCCAAGACGTGGTTTTAGTTAAGAAGTATATGCTGGTCCTACTATATAATTCTAGAACAACACACACACACACACACACATCATTATTTCTCTACCACAAGCGAGTGACGTTTAGACTCAATACTTCTCATTAATACAAAAAGAACACCAACCTCTGTTATTCTTTCTTTCTTTCTTTCTTTCTTTCTTTTCTTTCTTTTCTTTCTTTTCTTTCTTTCTTTCTTCCACCTTACCTCAAACTCATCTACTGTGTTCGAAAGACATGTGAAAGGATGCTGTTATAATTTTGGGAGCGTTTTACAGTAGTCGTTTTCATAGTTGTTGTAATCGTTTTTCAGTAATTTTTGTCGTTTTCGTACTCGTTGTAGTCGTTTTTTCAGTCGTTGTAGTCGTTTTTGCAGTCGTTGTAGCCTTGTTTATAGTCGTTGTAGTCATTTTCAGTCGTCGTAGTCGTTTTTGCAGTCGTTGTAGCCTTGTTTATAGTCGTTGTAGTCATTTTCAGTCGTTGTAGTCGTTTTTGCAGTCGTTGTAGCCTTATTTATAGTCGTTGTAGTCATTTTCAGTCGTCGTAGTCGTTTTCATAGTCGAAGTCATCGTCGCCTGAGAGAGTGGACAGCCAGTGCCTCTTGAACCATGACAGGACAAGAGCTCGGCCGTGTTCAATGATAAGTATGGGGCCATTATTTTAAAGCCGGGGATATAGTCAGGGCTCTCGTGTATGTCTCGGGTGTTGGGGCTAGCCAAACTTATGTACTGGCTTGGTCTTGTCGATAAGTTTGTAGGATGGGTGATACTACTACTACTACTACTACTACTACTACTACTACTACTACTACTACTACTACTACTACTACTACTACTACTACTACTACTACTACTACTACTACCACAATAGCCGCACCTTCGCCGCTATTTTATTACCTTAAAATTAAATATCCTAATACATAAGTAGCTATCCTAGCTGTGTTGAGTTAGTTGAGCCGTAGATCTATGCGGCATTCAGTGACTGTTGCCTCATAGTCAATATCTGCAACTGTTGCCGGCTTTGGGGCCGATGCTGTCGTTCCCTTGAGGCAGAGCAAAGCAGACCTAAGGATAGAGAAGGACAGTCGACATCTCATCCAGGCTGTAACATAATTTCTGGGCTGCTGCTTCTGTTCGGATAGCACCTCCGCGAGTCTGGCATAGAAGCATCTTGCACTTGGTCCCATCCCACCAGAGGTTGTGGTTGAATGTGGGTGCGCCAAGTCCGTAGACTTGCTAGTGATATATTGTGAACACCATAGGAGTGAAGCTGCCTTGATCAACGTTCTGAATTCTCTCCCCATATGCCCTTATCTTGTCGTTCTCGTTCCTCCTGTGTGCAGCATCGAGAGCTAAGTTACGGTGACATGCGACCATGGGATAAAACTCCTGATGTCGAAGAAGGCTCGCTGTCTCTGCGTCCAGAATCCTCGAGCACTAACGTCAACACGGGCTTCGTTGGATGTGTTTGAAATCCTATGTTGGAAATTCTCACCGTCCAATGGGAGGAGGATCGGTTCTACCCTGACATCACGACAGATTTCCTTCAACATATTTGCTGTCAGATCCCTTACTTCGTCATGCCTCATGCATACGAAGCCCCCTTTCTTGCACACCTTGGCGTGATCGAAGTCATAGGAAGAGCCACACACGCATTGGGAGGGCAAACCTCCTACTGGCCTACCGTACCTTAGAGCAATGGCATCTGTAAATTCTTGTTTATTGAGACTGAAACCATTTGCCCTTATCGGTAACGTAGTTAACCAGTTCGAGGCGGCCACCTCCTGTGCTATAGCTACTTTTTTTTAAATTCTCTGGTACTTGCATCATCAGTTGCTGCAACTTATCACTTTGGCCGTGCTGTCGTTCTACTATACTACTACTACTACTACTACTCCAGCCTCCCCCAATAGCTAAACCTTCACCTACTACTAACTACTACTACTACTACTAATAATAATAATAATAATGAGTTTTAGGCTAAACAAACCCTCATGCCTCTAGTACCACCATCATCACTACCACCATTACCAGCCACCACCACCAGCCACCACCACCATTATCATCCGACAACATAACCGAAAAGACCAACAGACAATATATTTTTTTTATTTTTCACAAGTCACAAGTCCCATAATAAATCTCTAGAGCACAAAGACCCTGCGACCGGCTTGTTGGAATTGTCCCTCGCCGAGTACAAGTGATTCGGAAGTAATGATTCAGTGATTTGGTCTAGATCCAGTCAGTGGCCATCTACGATCAGGGGAGGATCAGGGAAGGATCAGGGCAAGATCAGGGCAAGATCAGGGAAGGATTAGCCAGTTGATTGGTTTTACATTACCCTCCACCTCACCCCTCACTCCCCACCCTTACCCCCACCCCTACCCCCTAGTCTCCTTGTGTGATTTTATCTGACGTCTGTAGATTGGGAAAAGAGGGGAATTGAGAAGTGGGGGTGAGGAGGGGTGAGATTGAGAATGGGGGTAGGGGATGCTGTTTTGTGCTGTGATTTTATGGGTGGATTGTATTTAAGGATTGTGGGCTGACACACACACACACACACACACACACACACACACACACACACACACACACACACACACACACACAGCACAATCTTCCTCTTTATTACTTATATACATCAGACAAGGAACTCTGATTATTCCACCTCATGTACATACTAACTACTTTATAGACTTGGGTTCATCCCCGCCGCTCGCTTGGGACCATTAACTCCTGGAGAGAGAGAGAGAGAGTATATATATATATATATATATATATATATATATATATATATCACTTAACATAGCCTCAAAGTATCACATCTCTCAAAGGACCTATAAACTGGTATCTCTTAATTTCATGCCACCATTAACTACCGTCAACTAACAAGATAAGAATAAAGCTCTTAATGCTGTGAGGATAATAAGCTGAATAGTGAACAATAAGCTGAATAAGTGAACTATAATCTGAACACAAAGCTGAACAGTAATAAGTTGTACCATAATAAGTCTATTTTTTTTTCTTAAGTCCTGAGATTTTTTTTTTTTTTTTTGCCTATTTTTTTTCCTCTTTTGGCCTCAGGACAAAACTGGCGTCTTTAATTTAATGTTCAGGATAAAAACCGCGTCTATAATTTAATTTCCAGGACAAAACTGGCGTCTATAATTTAATTTCCAGGACAAAAGTGCTCCTAAATCAGATATGCAAATTTTTTCTCCCCTCGACAATGGCTTAAATTTTTTTTGTAGGTAAAGTTTTATTGTCTTTAGCATTGTGTTTCTCATTCCATCCTTTGTAGTTTCTTTTCTGTTTTGTATTCTTCCCTCTATGCGCTTCTTTATTCCCTCTTTCTCCTTTTATCCTGGTCCTGCCCTGTGTATTGCTTTTATTTTCTTATTTTTTTTTGTTCTCTCTCTCTCTCTCTCTCTCTCTCTCTCTCTCTCTCTCTGCTCCTCTCTCTCGCCATTGTTAAACTCTCCTTATGCTCTTGCTAGTAGTTATGAGGGTACACTGTATTCTGGAGGGTACACTGTATTCTGGAGGGTACACTGTATTCTGGAGGGTACACTGTATTCTGGAGGGTACACTTTATTCTGGAGGGTACACTGTATTTTGGAGGGTACACTGTATTTTGGAGGGTACACTGTATTTTGGAGGGTACACTGTATTCTGGAGGGTACACTGTATTTTGGAGGGTACACTGTATTTTGGAGGGTACACTGTATTCTGGAGGGCACACTTACGGAGGAGGGAACACTTCTGGGAGGGAACACAGTTATCACCACATCTCTGACTCGTAGTTACATAATTATAACCCCCCCACTTGACCCCGACTAAGATAACGGTGAGATAATAGAACCATCGAGATAAAAAATTCCATTAACAACTTTCTTTTTCTAGTTATTTAATGATAGATTTCCCTTCCTATTGATAACAGTTTGATTCAATTAGGTTATTGGTTATTGTGTCATGCGTCTCCCAGTAGCGGCTATAAGTTACAGTGTATGTGGGGTCTCTCTAACTTCTTGTGGCTTTGATGTTGAAGATGAAACTTACCTTTGTGGTGGGAGAGGTTCCTGCTAACCTTCTTGGCTGTGATGTAGATGTTGTCTATAGGTATGAGTTTAATATTTGGATTAAAATTGTCTTACCTGTGTTAGTTTGCCTCATCTTTGTTATATCATATAGGAGGTATAGTTGCCTCACCTGTGTCAGTCTCCCTAGTCTCACCTTGAAGGTTCTGGTCCACAATAAATCATCTGTGAGGAAATTAGGAAGCAGTGACCCCAGTAAGTCGAAAATTAAAGAGAGGCTTTGGCAGGTGGGGAAAATGAGCCGTAGTGAACACCCTCATAAGGCTCACATTACCTTACACCTCCACATGACGTCACCTGATGCTGTTGTAACACACCTTCAACATTTAATTTGTATCTTGGATGACCAAATTTACGGTGTGTTTTAGTAACGTGTTTGTGGCTCACTCTCTTAAGTCTTCCCGTGTGTGTGTGTGTGTGTGTGTGTGTGTGTGTGTGTGTGTGTGTGTGTGTGTGTACGTCTCCTGTGGTAAAGTACACTCACACTAATACCTTAATTATCTCTACGTGAGTGTTTTAGCTCCTCGTGTAAGTGTTGTAGCCACATTAAACTCACACTAATACGTAAATCCCAGACTTACGTGAACCGAATTACAAACTTGGCGGCTTTAATAAATAGCCAAGATTTACACCGACAGATTGCATTAAAATTGTTGCACGCTCTCCACCATTTGTAAATGGAGGAAAATTAAAAAAAAAAATAAGATGAATTTGACAATGCATTTTTAAGTACAAATTTCTGCTCAACTTATAAGTCAGGTAAAACTTGTGTACATGTGTGATGTTTGTATGCTTGTGTTTACGAATAAGGAGAGCCAAGTTTGATTACTTTTATTAAGGTTCCTGGCGACTTGTTATTGCCTCAACAAAGAATATTATCTCATTATAACTTTCCGGCAGCACACAAGCCATCTCACTAATTATAATTTCTTTCTTAGCTGAAATAATCATATCTTATATATTATCAACGTTACTGTTCTCCTCCACACACACACACACATGGCGTCACTAACACAAGAGTTAAGAGAACATTGACCATTGACCTGGGTGGCCCGTCAATTACGTCTCGTCAGCACAAGAATTATGTCTCTGTTTTACAAAGCTTTTCGCTGCCAACTCCACAGTGGCCTTCGTCAGGTTGCTCTCCATAGCGCACAATTATATTACTACTGAGAAAATTCAAAACAGGAATATTATATAATTTATATTTTGAATTTTTTGTTTCCTTTTATTGTCATGTTAGATAAAATACGTTATTAATTAATGTCAATAGAATATCACTTATAAAGACCACTTGAATTTTTAACCATTATTATTATCAGTAGAGGCCCCCACAACACCGGGAGTTATTACCCACAACTGTAGCTGGTAATTGAAGTTTTAATTAGTCTAACTGAACTCTAATATCATCATTAAAGTCATTAAGGGAAGCTGTGATCCTCGCCCCGCTGTCACTATTAATAATAGATTTTCCCAGGCATTATCCTCCTCTCTTTATAATTTACTTTTAGAATTTACATCTGATAATTACACTTTAATTTACACAGGCAATATATATTTACAATGAAGTTTTGAATTAAGATTTACATTTATAATTTCATCTCTAATCAACATTTTCAATCTGTATTATTGTAATTTATTGTACTTTTATTGCAAATGACTTCTATAATTGCATTTCCAATTCACGCTTACATTTTTGTTTTGTAAATTTGAGTTCCATATACAATTTCCAAGGGTTATTTACATATTTTTACGATTTACATTTACATTAGCTACGAAGAATAAAATGGAGGATTGGAGGAATAAATTAAGGATTGACTACATACATACATACATACATACATACATACACACATACCTGTACATACATACATACATACATACATACATACATACATACATACATCACAATTTTCCTGTTGCTTATGGTAGAAGAGAAAATAAGTAAAGAAAACACAAATACAAACTGAGAGAGAACATAGGGGGGAGGGGAGAGGGAAGGAAAACATGGAAATAAGATGAAAAGAGAAAAAATAAAGAGGGGAGAAGAGAAGAGGATGAAGGGGAGAGAGAGGGGGAAAAGTAATAGGAGAGGAGAGGAAAAGGAGATGAGGACTGAGGAAATGGGAGAGGAAAAGGAAGTGGCAAAAGGTGAGAGATATTGGTTCTGTGTGTGTAAGAGAGAGAGAGAGAGAGAGAGAGAGAGAGAGAGAGAGAGAGAGAGACTGTTATTTTCTCTCTTTTATCTTCCATTTACCTCTTCCTCTACTACCATCCCTTCCCTCCCCCTCCACCACCACCATCCTCCCCTCCCCTCTACCACCACCATCCTCCCCTCTTCCTCTACCACCACCATCCTTCCCTCTTCATCTACCACCATCCAGCCATCACCCCTACGCTCAACAAGGTAATTACTAAATAATTACATTAATCATTTTTCCACATCTCCCTCTTCCTCCCCCTCCTACCCCTGCTGTTGGAGATTACCAATGTGTTGTGGGTCTTCCATACTCACTCTTCTTCCTCACATTCTCTTAGTTTGTGTATGTCTTCACTGGGTCATCTATTTTCACTGTTGGTTCACCTGAAGATTAGCTCCCCCCGTGTGTATGTCTTCAGTGTATGTTTAGTTTAGGTTTTTCACTGTATGGTTCACCTGAAGATTAGCTCCCCCCGTGTGTATGTCTCCAGTGTATGTTTAGTTTAGGTTTTTCACTGTATGGTTCACCTGAAGATTAGCTCCCCCCGTGTGTATGTCTTCAGTGTATGTTTAGTTTAGGTTTTTCACTGTATGGTTCACCTGAAGATTAGCTCCCCCCGTGTGTATGTCTTCAGTGTATGTTTAGTTTAGGTTTTTCACTGTATGGTTCACCTGAAGATTAGCTCCCCCCGTGTGTATGTCTTCAGTGTAAGTCTAGTTTAGGTATTTCCCAAGTGGAGTAGGTCAGCTTTCTCCTGCAGCAGTGATAGTGAAGCTGTAGGAGTAGGTCAGCTTTCTCCTGCAGCAGTGATAGTGAAGCTGTAGGAGTAGGTCAGCTTTCTCCTGCAGCAGTGATAGTGAAGCTGCAGGAGTGGGCCAGCTTCCTCCTACAGCAAACACATACAGTAGGCTGATCATTACACTACCTCTTATGGGTTAAATCTATCATGGTAGTATGTGTTTATTTTTTGTGTTGCTTTATTGGTTAGATCTCCATATTATGTTAAAAATCCTGTTGTTTTGCTTCTCAATATTTTTCTATTTATCCGTAATTCAGAACTACCGGGTATTTCATCTGATGGTCCATATCTTGAGTGACTGTCGACAAGCATCAGCAGTTGAGTAAATATTGAATGAACATATTTTATTTTAATTCCACATTTTTCGTACAGTGACGATTTTAATGGGATTATATTTACATAACATCAATTATGTAAACTTAATTATTTGCTGCACACTGACGGAAAAACCTGACGAAAAACCCGAACTTTTCCTTAGTGTTAACACGAATTGTAGGTTTATTTTGTAGGAAAAATTATTGACATGGGATTCTATCATTTTAAATCTACAACGACTCGATGAAAAGTTTGGAAAAAGTAGAGAAATAGCCAAATTATATTGTACAAACTGAGAAAAAAATATTGCTATCAAAACTCCTACTTTGGAGAATCAGTTTACAGAGTCAAGTTCTATTATTCATTCTCATCAGAATTTTAATTTGAAAGAGTAATTAGATTCTCGCTTTAAATGAGATATTTCAGCCTGGTAACTCGACTGATATATTATTTTCTTGATTTAAGATTCTCCCAGGGTCATTTTATTGTCACTGGGGTTATATTTATGTGATTTAAAATTCCCTTATTGTAATTTTTTATACTTGTGTATTGAGATTAAATTTTTGTGATTTAAAATTCCCTTATTGTATTGTTTTTATTTTCATTTAGTTTTTCACTGAGTTTAGAGTTTTGTGTTGCCTTCGTGATAGAAATATTTAGTAGTGAGTTTGTAAAAAAAATCAATGTTATATATGGAGACCTTTTTTATATATATTTCACTGAGTTGTGATTTTTGTATGATCGTGTGTATGGATTATATATTTATTTTGGTGATGTTGACTAGTGACCTCTGAGTTCCTCTCTCTCTCTCTCTCGGACATCATATCTTCAGTACATAGACCATAGACCATTGTTCGTCTGTCTGTCTCTGTCTCTGCACAGGCCACAAAAGGCATCAACCAGCACACCCACACAGATCTCACCCGGCACCTAGTTAAAAATAGATCACCCATCATTTCTCATTTACCTTCACCCTTGGGTGCTCATCTGACTCAAAAATTAATTACTAGACTTACGTCAGAGAAATGAGATCCTACAACTCCTGCCACTCCTGCCCGGATCCCAATTACTCCGCCGTCAGGAACAGCTGCTGGAGGTACTTAACTGTGGGGCGGTTACGTGGGAGTGTAGTACAGCGTCTTCCTTGATCAGCGGTGTGTGTGTGTGTGTGTCCAGCCCTCAGCTACTCCATCATTGGTAGATCCTCCGGGGAAACCCACCAATCAGAGACCAGAGGGAGAAAATCGTCAACAACACGGTCGCCAAGGCAAGATGTATCGTGTGCGGCTTAAGGGAAGGAAGAAAGGCATATCCTGGGTTATCCCTTGCTAGCCTGTAGTATCCTGTCCATTCATCATATCATATGGTAGACACGAGGATAGCTATAGCAGTCATTATCTCGACCAAACACCATCAGCCAGAACTTGTAGCAAAACACACACACACACACACACACACACACACACACGCACACACACACACACACACACACACACACACACACACACACACACAGAAAACGCCATAATATCGGCAGTGTTTTGGTTGTCTGCAGGCAGCTAGGAATCATGGCGACCCAAAGATAATATTACCGTGTTTTCTCTCACACTTTCTCCACCTTTCTAAATCGCGAAGGTTTTCATGATATTGAGGGAGAGACTTATGATAGATAGATAGATAGATAGATAGATAGATAGATAGATAGATAGATAGATAGATACTCTACATTGACTCTATTAACTATCTACCTTACCTATTAACTATTTACATTACCACTATTATATTAACTAGCTGTAGCTTCACCCTTCGAATATATACTGTAGTTATGGTGATGATGATGGTGATGATGATGGTGATGATGATGATGATGGTGATGATGATGATGATGGTGATGATGATGGTGATGATGATGATGATGGTGATGATGATGGTGATAATGATGGTGATGATGATGATGGTGGTGATGATGATGATGGTGATGATGATGATGATAGCGATGATGGTGATAGCGTGTGTGGGTTGACCGTCAGTATTTCTGTTACGCGGCTCTAACTTGGTGATCACGTAAGAGGATAATCTCACTCAGGTTAACGCACTGCGGATGATGTGTTGTTGGTAGATATAATGTTATCATTTTTTTTTTTGTCCTTTCGTTCACGTGTCACGGATATGGTGTTGGTTAATTAGGCTTTGACATTCTTATTAGTTAGCTACACACACACACACACACACACACACACACTGTAGATGGTCTCACTAATGTACAAATCAACGTAAACATTGAAGTATGTATGTATGTATGTATGTATGTAAGTATGTATGTATGTATGTATGTATGTATGTATGTATGTATTAATTACTCATACAGGGTTTATGTATGTCTATGTATGATACTGCGTTTCACAATGCTGTATATTCATGCTACGTGTGTGTTAATGCATGAGAGTTGTTTGTCTGGGATGCCAAGTATATATTTTACGACCTGGATATATGTTTATATTTATGATGATTATACGTGTATGTTTTGGGGTAATTTAACTTGTGTTTTATTGTGTGTTTTTATATGTAATTTCTTAATATGTATTTTGTGTGTGTGTGTGTGTATGTGTGTTACTTGTGATTCAATGTGTGTGTGTGTGTGTGTGTGTTTTTATCTATATGTGGTAATTTTTAGTGTGTTTATAATTATGTTTGGTTGATTGTTTACGTGTGAGTGTGCACCTGTTTGTAATGGTGGGAAAGCAGGTGCTGGTGAAATATGTAATTAAATAAGCGAAAAAATTTAGTATACATTCATAATTATGTGTACTCTCTCTCTCTCTCTCTCTCATCTTTCTTTTTCTCTTCTCTTTCTTCCTCTCTCCCTTTCTTCTTCAGTCCTCCTCCTTCTCCTCCTCCTCTTCCCTGGAGACACAAAAACTCGGGCGTCTCTTCATAGCGGTTCCTGAGATCAAAGCCACATACTTATATTACCTATTCATCCTCCTCTTCCTCCCCCTCCTCTTCCTTCTCCTCCCCTTCCTCTCCTTCTTCTTCCCCCTCCTTATTTTCCCCTTCCCCCCCCCCTCTTCCGTCTTGACCGAAACCGTTGCAGCCAGTTACACACACACACACACACACACACACACACACACACACACACACACACACACACACACACACACACACATCCCTACCCCGGGTTTAGTGGAAGCTTTTCAAATATTAACCGGGAATAAAATATGAATCATACTGTACAGCATTAATATATCACTAACGATATAGACTCTGGTATTATAGAAGCATCATATATGAAGTTAACGATGTAGACGATATATTCCGCTATATAGAAATGATGGCTGTTATATTATTGTTTATATCGTATATGTTAATCGTGGGTAAATATTAAATAGCTTTGTAATATTGTAGTGTGTATAATAGTGTATTAACTAATTGTAATTATATATTTATTTAATCTTATTCTGTGGAACGATTTTAAGGTATTGGAATTATTGGATGGAATTTCTGTAGACATTTACACCCGTTTTAATATCTTGAATACATGAATGATTAATTATCTTTACATAGAGGCTTTGATGTAGCCTTAGTGAGACATAATTACCTGTGAGTTGGACATTTATAAAGGTTTATGTTGTGTAATATATGTGCTGTGCTCTGTGTGTGTGTGTGTGTGTGTGTGTGTGTGTGTGTGTGTGTTGATGATGGTTTTGTGTTTTGGTGTCTTGAGTAATGTTATGCTGTAGAGGTCTGACAAGGTGTGGGATTTTGGTACCTCTGAGGAAAGGAAGATAAATTAGATAGGGTGTTGATGCTGTTGTTCCCGTTTGTTTATCATCATCATCATCATCATCATCATCATCATCATCATCATCATCGGGGTATTATTTCCATCACGTGTGGCAGTAGCGAATTAGACCATTGTTTAAGAAGCCTCAAACTCTCCCTACAATTTTCCATGATTCTTACCGTAAAATTTCCTTCCCATATTGAATGAAGATGCATGAACCTGTCTCCGGCGACTCTAAGACAATGGCGCCGATATTATTTACTGCACAGACTATAACGCCTCTAGTTAATGGTCATTTGCCTTCTTGTAGTTAAGGGGGAATTGGAACGTATGGATCTTTTGTGAATCTGTCCGAACCATAATGAATGTCGCCTCGTAGATGACCCAGCGGACTTGTGTCGTCACTAATTCAGCTTTACCGGGGATCTGAGTCCGTGAGAAATGATCCAACTCCTTCTCCCCGCTTCTCCCCCCCCCCCTCCTTAAGCTTACTCCCCCAAGCCTCCTCTCCCCGCCTCCCACTCCTCCAATTCCTCTTCCGGAACCTCCCAACTCTCCCAATCCCCCTCCTCCGTCTCCCCCTCCCTCCCCCAAGCCCCTTCTCCCCGCTTTCACCGTCTCCCAATCCCCGTTCCCCACCTCCCCCAAGTTCCCTCACTCCAAGCCTCCTCCCCTGTCTTCCCAAGTTCTCCCCAAAGTTCTCCTCCCCGCCTCCCCCTGTCCCAATCCCACTCCCCAAGTTACCCTCCTAAGTCCCCTTCCCATCCTCCCACTCCCATTCTTTCTCCCCACCCTCCTCCCTCCCCCACCAAATCCCCTCCTCATCTCTTAGCTCCCAAGTCCCTCTCCCCACATAACCAGACCTATCCTCCACCTCTAGCACTACCAGTCCCCTTCTCCTAGTCCCCTTCATTCCCTCACCCACCCTCTGTAGCCAGCCTAGCCCCCAGCTTAATGAGCCAATCAGAATCGTGATAATAATTGTATTGTATAGTGTGTGTGGGATTACTGGCGGGGTGATAATGACTTGTGAGGGATGAGGCGGTACTTCTCCTCCTTCCTTCCTTCCTTCCTTCCTTCCTTCCTTCCTTCCTTCCTTCCTTCCTTCCTTCCTTCTTCCTTCCTTCCTTCCTTCCTTCCTTCTCATCCCCTTCCTTCCTTCCTTCCTTCCTTCCTTCCTTCCTTCCTTCTTCCTCCCTTCTTCTTCCTTCCTGCCTTCCTTCCTTCCTTCCTTCCTTCCTTCCTTACACCCTTCCACCCTTCCTTCCTTCCTTCCTTATTACCTAATTACTGTTGCCTGGTTAATTTTGTACAACAGCAACAAAACGAAATCAACTACAACAGTGATAAAAACAACTACAATAACAGCAACAACAACAACTAAAACAACACCAACATCCAGGTGATAGAGTTACCTGGGGGCGCAGTACCTGGTAAACTATGTGATCACAGGTGAGTTTGGGTGATAATTAAGGCATGGCGCACCTGTCTACTTACAAATGCACCGCAACAAACTGTCATAGAACCATCCGGAAAGTTAGTTGTATGTGTGTGTGTGTGTGTGTGTGTGTGTCCCCGCCGTGACTTATGACATGCTACAACCTAACCTAACCTAACCTACATCTCCCCAGGTAGCATAAAGGTGTTTATTTAATTACCAGGTGACATAATATAAGGAGGAAGGGGTTAAAGGGGCTAATTATCATATAAACCCCAATAAAACAATCATAACAACATATCTTTACCCTTAATATCCACCCCCCCCATCCCCTCCCATTCACCCCATCACCCCACCCCCCCCACTCCCCACCCCCCACCCCCCCAATCCTTTATCCATGGTCACTCTTGCTGCAAATTCCTCTCTCCTCTCTAACTTTCATCTCCATAAAATATCACACATTATCGGTCAAAAGCTCTCGTCACAGGTAATATAATGTATGATAATAACACCCGGAATTAAAGCCATATATTAAATTTTCAGCCCCATTGGTTTCCGGAATGGATCGCTGAATCTTGGGGGCATGGAGGCCTGGTGGTCATATTGGCGGTGGTGGTGATAGTGGTGAGAGGTGGAGGAGCAGGTGGTGATGGTGATAGTGGTGGGAGGAGGCGGGGGTGGTGATAGTGGTGAGAGGTGGTGGGAGGAGGAGGTGATGGTGATAGTGGTGGGAGGAGGCGGGGGTGGTGGTGATAGTGGCAGAAGGAGGAGGAGGTGGTGGTGGCACACACACACACACACACACACACACACACCATATTACTCTATAGTATTACAAAACATTCATACCAAAAAAATAAAAACATGAATAATTATGTATATTATGTATCCTAAATAAATACACTATAATAAACTTAATAATCCCCGTAGTTATTACTCATTAATATAACAAATACCTCTTATGGTGCTTTCAATATTCCAATTATCAGGAAATATGAAGAAAAATAAGACAAACTATAAGGAAAAATAATATAAGACGTTCCCGATATATAGTTTTCCCCAGAAGAAATAACTAATATAATTTCAGAGGAGGATCACGATTCTTATTACGTCTGAAAGGAATAAATTTCAAGGAGGGAAAAATCTCTCTCTCTCTCTCTCTCTCTCTCTCTCTCTCTCTCTCTCTCTCTCTCTCTCTCTCTCTCTCTCTCTCTCTCTCTCTCTCTCTCTCTCTCTCTCTCTCTCTCTCTCTCTCATACTTCAGTGATAAAATAGAATATATATATATTTTTTTTATGGTTGAGAGATATTAAAAGAAGTTTATTCAAAAGTCCTTCACTGTTGAATACTCTTGGTATTTGGAGATTAATTTTATCTAAAGTTAATATGAATTCCAGAGCCTTTTATTGTGGTGATAAGGGTGAGTATATGTGGTTATATAGACGTGGTTTGGATATATAGGTGTGGTTTGGTGTGGTTATATAGGTGTGGTTTGGTTTGCTGTGGTCTGGTTTGGGTTTGGTGTGGTCTGGTTTGGTTTGATTTGATGTGGTTTGGTTAGGTTAGGTTAGGTTAGGTTAGGTTAGGTAGGTAGGTAGGTAGGAGGGGGAGGCAGGGAAGTGGAATGAAGTAACGCCACGTGAATGCTCAGTGAAGGAAGACTACACAAAGGGAAGGAGGAAGGTAAGGTAATAGGGAGGAGGGTAAACGGGAGGAGGGTAATGGGGAGGAGGGTAAGGTAATAGGGAGGAAGGTAATAGGGAGGAAGGTAATAGGGAGGAGGGTAAGGTAATAGGGAGGAAGGTAATGTAATAGGGAGGAAGGTAAGGTAATAGGGAGGAAGGTAAGGTAATAGGGAGGAAGGTAATGTAATAGGGAGGAAGGTAAGGTAATAGGGAGGAAGGTAAGGTAATAGGGAGGAAGGTAAGGTAATAGGGAGGAAGGTAAGGTAATAGGGAGGAGGGTAAGGTAATAGGGAGGAAGGTAAGGTAATAGGGACTAAGGTAAGGTAATAGGGACTAAGGTAAGGTAATAGGGAGGAAGGTAAGGTAATAGGGAGAAGGGGTTACGGGGGACAGGTTCTTTCAATAATAGTCTGGCTCTAAGCTTCACCTCATACTCGGAATGACGTTGTACTTGATCTGTCGGTCTGTCTGTGTTTGTCTGTCTGTGTCTGTCTGTCTGTCTCTCTGTCTGTTTGTCTGTCTCTCTGTCTCTCTGTCTGTTTGTCTGTCTCTCTCTCTGTCTGTCTGTCTCTCTCGTACAGTTATCTAGTCTCAATGCCCTGTGCGAAACGTAACACGACACTCGCTAATAGGTTATGAACACAACACTGACGCCTGACATATCTTTAACCCGTTGTGTCTTGTCCTACGAAATATGACAAGAGGTGTTCCCAATCTCTATCCTCCCCACCCACCCACTTTACACCCCCCCCCACACCCCACACCCCCATCCACAGACACCCCGCTCCCCCCGATATCCACACCCCCCACCACCCCACACACCCCTGGATATTGGAACCAGATTGTCAGATTCTTCTAGGAACTCATTGCCTACAGTCTGCCTCAATAACCTTCATTTTCTAAACCATTTTGACGTGTAGGTGTGTGTGTGTGTGTGTGTGTGTGTGTCAACCCCACAGCTTGGTTTTCAAAATGTTCAGTAAAGGTGAAAATTTTGATGATATATACTCACAAGATACCCATCCATGGAGCTACTTCAGGTTGGGTTGGGGTGGGTTGGGTTGGGGTGGGTTGGGCTGGGTTGGGTTGGGTTGGGGTGGGGTGGGTGGGCTGGGTGGGTGGGTGGGTTGCTGGGTGGGTTTGGTGGGGTGGGTGGGTGGGTTGGAGTTGGTGGGGTTGGGGTGGGGTGGGTTGGGGTGGGTTGGGTTGGGTTAGGTTGGGGTAGGTCACTTTAGGTTAGGTTTAGCATTAGGGTGTTAAGTCGTCAGGTGAAATAAATTCAGGTGCCTAATCATCAGGTGAACTGGAAATTTACCTTTAATCATCTGGGGGACTAAGTAAGATTTAGGGCTTGAGTTACACACCAAACTTTAGGCTCATAGTTGATTACCAGATAAATGCATGGATATGACGAGACATTAACTAACTCACTAACTCTACGACACACAAACCTAGCGGCTATAATCACATCTAAGTTATACCCTGGGACTTGATGTGTTCTCTCAAGTTACGGGGACGGAATGTAATACGAAGTGATGTTTGAGAGTAGTGGTGGTGGTTGTGGTGGTAATGGTGGTGATGGTTGTAGTAGTGGTGGTGGGGGTGAGTGAGTCTCCTGGTGGGGGGCTGAGTGAGTGAGAGTGGAGTCCTCCTGGTGGGGCTGAGTGAGCCTCCTGGTGGGGGTGAGTGAGTCTCCTGGTGGGGGCTGGTGAGCCTCCTGGTGGGGGGTAGTGAGTCTCCTGGTGGGGGTGAGTAGGTCTCAGTGAGTCTCCTGGTGGGGGCTGAGTGAGCCTCCTGGTGGGGCTGAGTGAGTCTCCTGGTGGGTGGTGAGTGAGTCTCCTGGTGGGTGGTGAGTGAGTCTCCTGGTGGGGGCTGAGTGAGTCTCCTGGTGGGGGCTGAGTGAGTCTCCTGCCTGCCTGGTCCGTCGTCATCGCCTGGGGAGAGAAACAAAAAGAAAACAGCTGACAAGAACGAAGGAGAACGTGTGGGATAAAGCTCTGGGGAACTTGGGGAGCTGGGGGAAGATTGAGAGGCTGGGGAGTGACCTAGGGGAGATGGGGAGGGGAGGGAGGGAAGAGGAGTGTGTCGTGTGGGAGATGGGGAGGAGAGGGAGGGAAGAGGGGTGTGGCGGGGGGAGAGGGGGAGGAGAGGGAGGGAAGAGGGGTGTGGCGTGGGGGAGAGGGGGAGGAGAGGGAGGGAAGAGGGGTGTGTCGTGTGGGAGAGGGGGAGGAGAGGGAGGGAAGAGGGGTGTGGCGTGGGGGAGAGGGGGAGGAGAGGGAGGGAAGAGGGGTGTGTCGTGGGGTAGCTGTTTACCTATCACTATAAATTTATACTTTAGCATTAAGAAAAAAAAATAGGAATAAATATCCACCATGGGATAAAAAAAGTATTATGGTTTATCAATATTGAGAGTTACTTTATCCTGCTTATCTTCTTCACCGTCGTAATCCCTCTGACACGTAAAACCTTTTTTCAGTTCCAAACGGTATTAAAAGATTTCTAATTCACTCCAGATAATACTTATACTAACTCTCCCTCACCCCCTTCCATCACCCTCCTTTACTTCCCTTTCTCCCTACCTACCTCTCTCTTTTTTCTCTCTCAACTTACCTACCTACCTTACGTTACCTTACCTTACCTTACCTTACCTTACCTTACCTTACCTTACTTTCCTCTTCCTGTCCCTCCCTCCCTCCCTCTTTGTGTTTATTTGGACGTACGCTTGTGTATGTATGTATGTATGTATGTATGTAAATCAGATGCATGTGTAGATACAAAATGCATGCGTGTATGTATACTAAATACGTGTGTGTGTGAGTGTATGTGTGTGTGTGTGTGTGTGTGTTAAATGCGTGGAGGCATGTGTGGTGGTACTGTGATCCGTTGTTCGCGATATTCATCAAGTAATCAAACAGAACATTAATTAGTTATCATTTATTATATGTAAATATTTATGAACAATTACCCGGTACACCATTTCTTTCGTGACAAAAATTTCAAAATATATTCAGGTCAGTGATTCAATTCAGCCAAGTTGATTAATTACATGTATTAATCAGTCACTCCGCCCCGTGTATTAAAGATCACTCACTCCGCCCCGTGTATTAAAGATCACTCACTCCGCCCCGTGTATTAAAGATCACTCACTCCGCCCCGTGTATTAAAGATCCTCACTCCGCCCCGCCCTGTATTAAAGATCACTCACTCCGCCCCCGTGTATTAAAGATCACTCACTCCGCCCCGTGTATTAAAGATCACTCACTTGCCCCCGTGTATTATAGATCACTCCTCCGCACCGTGTATAAAATATCAGTCACCCCGCCCCGTGTATTAAAGATCACCACCCGCCCCGTGTATTAAAGATCACTCACTCCCCCTGTATTAAAGATCACTCACTCCGCCCCGTGTATTAAAGATCACTCACTCCGCCCGTGTATTAAAGATCACTCCTCCGCCCGTGTATTAAAGATCACTCCATTAAAGATCACTCACCCGCCCCGTGTATTAAAGATCACTCACCCCCCCCGTGTATTAAAGATCACTCACTCCGCCCCGTGTATTAAAGATCACTCACTCCGCCCCGTGTATTAAAGATCACTCACTCCGCCCGTGTATTAAAGATCACTCACTCCGCCCCGTGTAAGATCCCACTCCGCCGTGTATTAAAGATCACTCACTCCGCCCCGTGTATTAAAGATCACTCACTCCGCCCCGTGTATTAAAGATCACGCCCCGTGTATTAAGATCACTCACTCCGCCCCGTGTATTAAAGATCACTCATTAAAGATCGTGTATTAAAGATCACTCGTTGAGGTCATTCCTCCTGTCACTCACTGGTAAATAAGTTATGCATGTATACGTCTGTCAGAGAGAGAGAATATTATACTGTGGTATTAGGGACATCACTCACTCCTCCACACACACACACACACACACACACACACACAACACACACACACACACACACACACACACACAGCAGGCAAGACTAGTCGAGAGATACATTAGTGAACGTCCATTAGCGACCAAGAGTAATCCATCCCTGAGAGTGAGCGTTAATCTGGATCCCATTTACAAAGAAGACTTCAATCGGCTTTTCTTATATGATTTTTTGTGTGTGTAATAGTAGCTTGTGTGTGTGTGTGTGTGTGTGTGTATGTGTGTGTGTGTGTGTGATATTTTTATGGTTTGTGGTCCTCCCAATGTTTTTTTTTATGACAGTGTTGATAATAATAATAATAATAATAATAATAATAATAATAATCATAATAATAATGGAATAAATAAAAGCATAATGAATAAAATAACGATAATAGTAGAAGTAAGAGCCAGAATAAAAAAAATAGATATTAATCACATTCAACAGATAAATTAAATGAATAGTAATATGAAGAAAAAAATATATACTTTCCACTTTCTCTCTAAATTAATAATTGACAAATGAGCTTAATTAATTTTACTGATATTTATTACAGAAATTATTATATCTCATGTTTTTTACGAGAATATTTTAACTTACGTTTTTTTTATACATTTAACATACGAATATATTATTATTTTCAGTATCGTATTATTTTTTGTTTTATTTTTTGATAATTTAAATGTGGTTTATGATTTTTTATGGTAAGTTCAAGTGAGTATGTTTTAGGCATTCATATATAGTCTTGTACACACACACACACACACACACACACACACACACACACACACACACACACACACACACACACACATACATCTACCTCGTGTAGGAGTCAGTACAGTATAATAAATTTCTCAACTTTAAGTCTGTGTGTGTGTGTGTGTGTGTGTGTAATAATGATAATAATAATAATAAACGGTTTATTAATAGAGTTGCAGCCGGTGGCTGAAAATATACAGACTTACATTTGATTTAGACATAATGATATAATATGCATTGAATACATTTACAGGGCTGTACAGTACATAAATTAGGAGTTGTTTATTATTTTAACAATAGATGGGATGGTGCTGTTCTTGTATCTATCAGTGCGGGCTCTTATGGGCTGAATTTTGTTGTAGTGGCGGACTGCGCGAGTTGGGCGGGGGACTGCCGGTGGCAGGAGGTGGCGATGGCGAGGGTGGTGCAGTAGTCACCTGTCAAACCTTTCCAGTGCTTGATGGTGGAGGTCACTGAGGGATGGTATTTCCAGGGTGGAGAGAGCGTTGGTGTAGCCGGAGTAGTCTGCGCCGAGCATGATTCTGCAGGCCCTTTTCTGTACCTTCTCTAGCTGACGTTGTTGGGTGGAGTTGAGAGAAGACGACCAGGCTGGTGACGCATACGTTAGTTTGGGGAGAATAAAAGCGTTGTAGATGGTCCTCAGCTCTGGCGTGGGTGTGTGTGAGTGTGTGTGGGTGTGTGTGTGTGTGTGTTATTAGAGACGGTTGACCGATGTTGTTGAATGCGAGGTGGATTGGATGTTGACTAAGAGAGCGTTTTTCAGATGTAGTTAGAGAGAGAGCAGGTCAAATATCAAGGTCAGGAGTCAAATATCAAGGTCAGAGGTCAAATATCAAGGTCAGAGGTCAAATATTAAGGTCAAGGGTCAAATTGTGTATAGGTATTAAATTTTTTAAAGCATTTCCCCTTGCATGAATATTTATAAAGACAGTTGGTATGTTGTGGTATCGTAAAGAGTGGAATAAGCAGACCACCCCCCCACCTCCCATTGTACACCTTTTAATGACACCTGTTTACCTACCTTTCTCCGTCCCTCCTTCCCTCCCTCCGTCCCTCCTTCCTTCCTTCCTCTCTTCCTCTCTTCCTCTTTCCTTCCTTCCTTCCAAAAAATCCTAGGGTCAACAGGGACACACAAATCACTCTCCACAGGTAACAAAAGAAACCGAAGGGAAGACAAAGTACAAACACATAGAGCTGATAAAGATGCCACAACAACGAAGGGAATCTTTTGTCCTTTTATTTTCCACAAGTAACAAAAGCGGGAGACTTTAGGCTTTTTTTTTTAATAATGACTTAGTGCTAACAAAGGCAGGGTGACAATAGTACAGTAAACCGCTTTGTTTTCTTATTTTAAAGTTGTGTCTTTGTTTTGTGTATGTTTCAGTATCTTTAATTTTGTAATGTTAGAAGGTTAGGCTGTGTTGAAGGTTAGGCTGTGTTGAAGGTTAGGCTGTGTTGAAGGTTAGGCTGTGTTGAAGGTTAGGCTGTGTTGAAGGTTAGGCTGTGTTGAAGGTCATGCTGTGTTGAAGGTTAGGCTGTGTTGAAGGTTAGGCTGTGTTGAAGGTTAGGCTGTGTTGAAGGTTAGGCTGTGTGAAGGTTAAGGTTAGCTGTGTTGAAGGTTAGGCTGTGTTGAAGGTTAGGCTGTGAAGGTTGAAGGTTAGGCTGTGTTGAAGGCAGCCGTGTTGAAGGTTAGGCTGTGTTGAAGGTTAGGCTGTGTGCTGCCAGGCTGTGCTGAAGGCTAGGGCTGTGCTGAAGGCTAGGCTGTGCTGAAGGCTAGGGCTGTGTTGAAGGGGTTAGGCTGTGCTGAAGGTCAGGCTGTGTTGAAGGCTAGGCTGTGTTGAAGGTCATGCTGTGCTGAAGGTTAGGGCTGTGTTGAAGGTTAGCTGTGTTGAAGGTTAGGCTGTGCTGAAGGTTAGGCTGTGTTGAAGGTTGAAGCTGTGTTGAAGGTTAGGCTGTGTTGAAGGTCAGGCTGTGTTGAAGGTCAGCTGTGTTGGAAGGTTAGGCTGTGTTGAAGGTTAGGCTGTGTTGAAGGTTAGGCTGTGTTGAAGGTGTTAGCTGTGTTGGAAGGTTAGGCTGTGTTGCTGCTAGGCTGTGTTGAAGGTTAGGCTGTGTTGAAGGTTAGCTGTGTTGAAGGTTAGGCTGTGCTGAAGGTTAGGCTGTGTTGAAGGTTAGGCTGTAAAGGAAGGTTAGGGCTGTGTTGAAGGTTAGGCTGTGTGTTGAAGGTCAGGCTGTGTTGAAGGTTAGGCTGTAAGAAGGTCATGCTGTGTTGAAGGTTAGGCTGTGTTGAAGGTTAGGCTGTGTTGAAGGTTAGGCTGTGTTGAAGGTTAGGCTGTGTTGAAGGTTAGGCTGTGTTGAAGGTCATGCTGTGTTGAAGGTTAGGCTGTGTTGAAGGTCATGCTGTGTTGAAGGTCATGCTGTGTTGAGGCTGTGTTGAAGGTTAGGCTGTGTTGAAGGTCATGCTGTGTTGAAGGTTAGGCTGTGTTGAAGGTCATGCTGTGTTGAAGGTCATGCTGTGTTGAGAGGAGAAGCACCAGGTACACAGCTTCACCTCCCACCTTTTTCTTGCCTACACCTGAGACAACTTGTGTTTTCGCCCAGGTGAAATTAATTACCAGAGTTTCTTGTCGCGTGGTGGTGCAAGCGGCGGACACACTAGAGAGGCGTTTGTGTTATCAATTTACGCGGGTATTCAGGTGGATTAAGGATGTCCCGCTTGTGGATATGTCAATCAATTTACAGATATCCAGATACAAAGATATCCAACTGTTATTTAATAAAGACAGATACGTGTTGTATACAAAAAAAAAGCTTTCAAACACGAGACAGCGATTAAAACACTTATTCATTTTATATTTCAACTTGGGTATTTACTTTAACACAATCCATGGGTCACAGAACATAATCAACACACTCCACTGAACCGTATGGACCACCGTAGCGAGTGAGCGAGTGAGTGAGTGAGTGAGTGAGTGAAACCCTTGCCAAGTCAGAATTGCTGGTAACTTCATCTCCCGGACACAAAGGAGCACAGATCCTTCAGAAGTTTGTGTGTGTGTGTGTGTGTGTGTGTGTGTGTGTGTGTGTGTGTGAAGATCAGCTACTCTACTACTACACCCGGAAACACAACGTCTTATCAAAATTGCCTGTCAGAAAACAAAGCCTCGGTAAATTGGTTTTGAGGGAATGTGTCACAGCCGCTTAGAAGAGAGAGAGAGAGAGAGAGAAAGAGAGAGAGAGAGAGAGAGAGAGAGAGAGAGAGAGAGAGAGAGAGAGAGAGAGAGAGAGAGAGAGAGAGAGAGAGAGAGAGAGCCACCATGTTCCCCTTTCAATACACTTTACATTTTTTCCTTCAGGTGATCTTAGAGTGATTTGGTTGATTATAGGGAGCGATTATGTATTATTTTCATATCATAACTTCTTGTATTTATATCTGTTACTGAGACTTGTACAATTGTGAGGTTACCTGGTTCTAGTCACCTGCTGTCATAAATAAGGTTACCTGGTTCTTGTCACCTGCTGTCATGTCATAAATAATGTTACCTGGTTCTTGTTACCTGCTGTCAAGTCATAAATAATGTTACCTGGTTCTTGCCACCTGCTGTCAAGTCACAAATGATGTTACCTGGTTCTTGTCACCTGCTGTCATGTCATAAATGATGTTACCTGGTTCTTGTCACCTGCTGTCTAGTCATAAAAGAGGTTACCTGGTTCTAGTCACCCATTGTCAAGTCATAAATGAGGTTACCTAGTTCTAGTCACCTGCTGTCAAATCAATCGCCAGGTAATAGGTAAAGCTCTCACCTGAACATGTCCTGGTCCTTGTCACCTGCTGTTAGTAAGACGAAGAATGCCAGCGAGGAGATAGAGATCATTTACATAAGAATGACGAGAGTTAATGAAATGTTTGGATAATCCTCCTCCCTCGTGATCGTTGTTAAACTCGTCCCGGTAAGGATTTGACACAGGTATTTTATCACATTTCGGTACGTATCTGTCTGGTTGAGAGAGAGAGAGAGAGAGAGAGAGAGAGAGAGAGTCTAAGATAATAAGTGAGAAGGAATAAAAGGAGACGAATAAGGAAAGAGGAAGGTTAGAGAATAGAAGATGAAAGGTAAAATCTTATCACGTGAATAAAAATAACACAGAGTGACTCACACACAGCCATCTGATAACAAAAAAATGAATAAAACAAGAGATAAAAACACGAAACACCTTCCATTATAGACCCAGTGTAGACTCAGAGCAACACAGTGTAAATAAAGTCAGATAAACACGTCCCTGCCAACCAACGTAACCACGGATAACCAGCGGCCCACCACGTTATAACCACGTACCCAAAATATACGAATCTTTGACCATTAGTGAAAGAGCCACTCAGTGAATTAACATATAAATGATACTCACACACCAACACAACAATCAATTACTGAAGTTAATGAGTTGTAGTAAAACAATTATTCTTGCTGTTTATGGATGATGGCTATTTTAATGGTGTATAAAACTGACAGAGAAATAAAGATTGGATTCGTTGTGTCAGAACAGGTGTGTGTGTGTGTGTGTGTGTGTGTGTGTGTGTGTGTGTGTGTGTGTGTTCATTCACAAAGTAACGAGTTTCCTTGTTGACGTATTGTGTCCCGCCCTCCCTCCCTCCCTCCCTCTACACTCTACAGCAACACAACGTCACAACAACACATTGTTATTGCAACTCAACGTAATTATATGGTCTTAGAGTGCCTCCGCCCTTCTCTCCCTTCTCTCCCTTCTTTCATTACAACACAAGAGCCACAACACCAAGAGCCACACTGTGTTGTGGTGGTCTGGCTGAAACTGTTCTCGGGCTAATCGCTTATTTACATTTAAATTGATGTTAAGAGCGTGTTTAGTATGAGCTGTTGCCTCAAGGTGGCCGAGTACTGTGTGTTACAGCCTGTTGGAGAGCCTTGACACCGGGTGAGGCTCTCCCTGCTGTCTAAATACTGTACACGATAAACTAATCCAATGTTTATATCACCTGTGAGTTATGTTTAATAAATGTTTTCTGCTGAGGTGATATTGTTAACTTGGTGATGTTGTTGACGTGATGTTGCTGTTGACATGGTGATGTTGTTTTTGCTGACGTGGGGATGTTGGTGTTGATGTGATGATGTTGTTTTTGCTGACGTGGTGATGTTTTTGTTGTTGTTGACGTGGTGATGGTGTTATTGTTGTTGTTGGCGTAAAGAGTATGTGTTGAACATTAGGCCTTGGGAAACTCCTTAGAGAAATTAGGAGGAAACCAATGAACGTCCCAGGTAATTAGATACTGTAACACTTAGGAAATAAATGAACTCATAATGTGTTCCTCCGTGTGAGTGTGATGGCAGAGAAGGTAAATTGCTCATTAAGATGATGTCTTTGGATTACATGAAGGTTAGGCACCCCAGCTTATTTCATCTGATGATTCAACACCCTAATGCAATCAGGAAGGGTTATGTTATGTTAGGTTAGGTCAGGTTAGGTTAGGTTAGGTTAGATGAGCATTAGGGTGGTTAGGTTAGGTTAGGTTAGGTTAGGTTAGCTGAGCATTAGGGTGGTTAATCATAAGGTAAACTAAGCTATGGTTCCTAATCTTCACAAGTTCCCTCTTTTTTCATCATCATAAATTTTGGTGTGATGGTGAGGTTATGCTGTAAGATAAACCCGTGTGGTGTACGTGTGGGAGGTAGGGAGGGAGGTAAGGGAAGGAGAGAGGGAGGGGTTGGGGAAGGGGGGTGAAGGAGGGAGGAACCACCTACACAGGAGAGGCAACGTCTTATAAACCGCGGCTCACAACATTCCACGTCTCCCGCAAGTTATAAAGCCTCGGGCATCTTATTAAACCAAGGGACCAACCCAGCCTCACTCTTTTACTTGATTATTAATTTAGTCAGAGAACAAGTAGGTATAGCTAGCAGGTCTTTCTAGTTTCTCGGGATATTGAGATACTCATTCACTCATTCGTATAACCAGCCAGCCTGCCATCTCTAGCTTGTATGTAGAGGGAAGTATTTGGAGGTGTTGTGGAGAAGCTATGTGTGTGTGTGTGTGTGTGTGTGTGTGTGTGTGTGTGTGTGTGTGTGTGTGTGTGTGTGTGTGTGTGTGTGTGTGTGTGTGTGTGTGTGTGTGTGTTAAATGAATGGTGATGATGTGTGCTGCAGGTAACGAGTGTGGTGGTGTGAGCGCGGATGTGTGGTGCAGTGATGTGTGGTGCAGGGAAGAGTGTAAACAATGCTCGTTTCAGTGGATATTCTTTACTCCTGACAACAACGATTATTACCAAGAAAACAGTAGATAAAATGTACTGATACATTGGTCGTGGTACTGTGCTATACTGCACCTATACCTGGTTACAGTAGCTGGTGCAGTTTGTGATATGTGGCACCTCTGCGGAATGGATAATCTAACATCCTTATTCTAGCTACTATATCGAGGTTCCTTAGGGCCATTCTAGGAACTTTAATACCACGTAAACAAACTCAGTGTTGCCACATCTCACAAAACACTCTAGCCACTGTATCAAGTATAAGTGCATGCGATTGTACATAATCTCGGCTAAGGATTTTTTTTCCAATAAAAATTTAATTTGGTGATAAAATTGAGGCGAGAACAAACGTGTTTGAGTGAACATTAGCAATGCGTGTGTGGGACTACAGTGAGCCGTGTGTCAACAAGTGATCACGGCAGGATACACTTTAATCTTGGCCAGGTAATGTTTGTCCCAACTGAAGGTAAAGAGAATTTTTGAAAACAATTGACACAAGAATAAGCTGCATTAAACGTACCTGAGTCGTGTAGAGACATTACCTTGTTAGTTGAGGGTCTATTAATCTTGGTGAAATTTGAAGATAAAATTGAATATAAAAAAGTGAACAATAAATCCTAAGAATATTTATTATGTACCGGGTGTATTACAGGTATACCAGGAAGTGTAGGCCAGGGAAATAAGTGCACGTGTGTCATACTTACTGAAGCTCCTTAGTATCAGCGGCTGGTGGTGGAGCAGTCAGTGTTATTGATGAGTTGTGTCAGAATTCTTAAAAGAGTTGTGTGTTATTCTTTACCTCTTGGCTAGGAATAACACACTGCATTTTGTTTCTGTATTCCCCGTGTAAGTTGGATCTAATTTTGGACGTGATTTTGATGTCGTAAGTTTATAGAAGCTGTTCTCATATGTCTTATTAAAGGGAAGATTTAACTTAGGTGTGTTTGAGAATCTGGTTCTTGGTTCCCACGACTGTTTACCGACCGCTTGTAAGATACCGAGCGTTTTATTGACTCTGGTCTTGAAGCTCTGATTGATGTAAGCTATCAGCGTGTTCCGTACTTTAAATATGCCCGTTTCAGATACGTTTTTTTTATATATAATTTTTTTTTTTACTCTCAGCGTATGTCAACAGCTCCACTATTTCTAGGAAGGAGAGGGCGGTGGGATGAGGGTACGGTGGCTGGTGGAGTTGGTAGATACAGGTGAGAATAGAGATATAGTTACATAACAAAAAATATATAAATAAACCCATTAATACACTTTTACGCACACACACACACACACACACACACACACACACACACACCACACACACACTTACACACTTACACATGAGTGACGTTTAATACCAGGCCGGGAGCAGTGTTGACTTGACGCCCTGCAGTGTAAACAATGATCCATCTGGTGCTGATGACCTGGTAATTACCACACCTACTTTAACCTCCTTCATTTCTTCCTTTCTTGTCATCTTCCTCTCTTCTTTCTCCCTTTTTTCTCCCCTTTCTCCCTTTTTTCTCCCCTTTCTCCTTCCTCTTTTCCTTCTTCCCTTTCTCCCTTCTTCTCCCTTCCTCTCCTTTATTTTCATCGCATATGCCGCCTTCCCTTCCCCTCTTCCCACTCTTCTTCCCTTCTCCATCCCTGCTCCTCTTCCTCTCTTCCCCCCTTCAGCTCTCTTTATCTCCTTCCTCTTCCCCTCTTTCCCCTCTTCTTCTCCCCTCCTTTATCATCATCTCATTAACCTCCTGCCTTTCCCTCGTCTTCTCTCCCTCCTTTTCCCAACATAATTTAGGTATTCCAAATTCGGATCACCTGATGATTAAATACCCAATCGCTACCAGTGGGGGGTTAGGTTAGGTTAGGTTAGGTTAGGTTAGGTTAGGTTAGGTTCATAGCATTTTTCACTTAGTTTTGTTGCAAGATAATAACATCAAATAAGTTTTCGTTTTTATCAAGATATTCTCAACATCTTTCTTTAAGAAATATCTCAAATGTTTCTCAACTGGAAGGATTAAGTCATTCTTAACATTGTTGTAGTTGGAAAATTCTCAGGAACTTACAAACATTCTCATCACCAGGCAAGGCAGGTCGCTTCCAGACGTGTGTGTGTGTGTGTGTGTGTGTGTGTGTGTGTGTGTGTGTGTGTTTTGTGTGTGTGTGTGTGTGTGTGTGTGTGTGTACTGTATATATAAAGACATAATAAGAATACCTTCTCAACATACCTGAAGGAATATTACCTGTAGTCAATGGAAATTCAAATTAATGTTCCTGCTGCAGGCTTGGAAGACCCTCTTGAATAATACATATCTGGGAAGTGGTTGCAGCTACGGCCGGGGGAGTGAGACCTAACAGAGAGTGGGTCTCCTCTGGTATGGGGCTCCGACGATTATTTGGCTG
>NW_024731829.1:107500-115000 GCF_018991925.1 Homarus americanus | reverse complement strand
GACAAGGAGAGGAAGGGGTGGCAAGGAGAGGGGGAGGAATTTGACAATAGTGTAGGTTAAAATATACAGTGAAACCTCCATATAACGGACGTCTCTCTCTCTCTCTCTCTCTCTCTCTCTCTCTCTCTCTCTCTCTCTCTCTCTCTCTCTCTCTCTCTCTCTCTCTCTCTCTCTCTCCGTGTAATCCGTTAAACATGCCAATCACAATTTCTGCAATAACCAAACCTACCACAATTTCAACCACAACAACCACAACCAACAACCACAACCACCACGGCCTCGCTATAGTCCTCACGGTGTGGTTCATTTACATATGTCTTTTATGAAGGACTGAACTTAAACACTTTCTCCCCGACACGTCAAAAGTTTACCCAGGAGCTTTACCACACATACACATACACACACACACACACACACACACACTGGTAACTGAGTTCTTGTCTAGGTTCATGTGTGGTGGTGCTGGGGTTAAGGTACGTCTACACCAACACAACATTATCGGTAACATGTGTTGGCAACTGTATTAACAACAGTGTTGTTAACATGTAGACACAATTGTTAACAACATCATTGCTGGGATCATTGTGGGTAAAAGTAAAATGTTTGCGGCAGTTGTTGGTAACAGTGATTGGCAGCAGTGGTGTAGCCCACACGTGGCAGGAGTGACACACATTGTTGAACCCTTTTACTCGTGTGACCAATATTGATGCCAACATTCTTGCCAGGTGTTGTCCAAATTGTTGACAGTAATGTTCCCTATAATGTTGTGTTGGTACCCTATATTACCCCCACTCGCCACACAACTGATTCACTCCCTGTAATATTCTGTGTCCTCAAATTCAAGAAAGAAATAGGAAGACACCTGGAACACAGTGACCCAGATTACAAAACAATAACTCTTGACATATTAACCAACCCCTCAAGATCTGTGTTACGATTTTTCCTTCCCCTTTACTTAAACCCTTCAAAAAGAGAGAGAGAGAGCTAGAAATGAATCAAGGTGACCTACATACCAAACTAACAATACAACAATAACAAAGAACATGAAACAATCCCAGTTAAAGGAAATACAGTGGAACAAGGTGACTCAGATACGACAACAAAAACAACACAACTAGAACAATCTCAACATCAAACACTTCTACGCTTCAGTACTTGTGAGGATTTTCGACATCACACGAGGGGTAACTTTTGTGTTTCGTCCGGTAGAATTCTTTAACGGGTGACGAAGGACGAGATGGTGACCTTGGTGTGTTGTGAGGTGAGAGAGATGGTGACGTCAAGTGCCAGAGCTGTCGGTTCTCTGCCCGAGGAATTTATAGTGTTTCATGTAGATCACGTGTTGCTGGTGTTGTGTGGGTGTGATGCGCTCTCTCTCTCTCTCTCTCTCTCTCTCTCTCTCTCTCTCTCTCTCTCTCTCTCTCTCTCTCTCTCTCTCTCTCTCTCTCTCTCTCTCTCTCTCTCTCTCTCTCTCTCTCTCTCTCTCTCTCTCTCTCTTTACTGGATTCTTTCTCCCAATCTTCCAAACATCGACACACTCGCCAAAATATTTACACAACAATGGCAATTCTCTTATATCGTTAGCATATTATATTGCAACGTTTATTTGTTTACGTAATTACCCAACCACCGCCACCACCAGTCTGCCACAAGTTAGAAACAATGTTTTTAATTCATATTGCATGAATCTCATTTGCATAATTAATTAGAATTTGGTTCCGTCATGGCAGAGAGCGTGATGTTAATTTAAAAAAAAATCTGTGGCTACTTTTGTCTCTTGTTGTATAATTGATGGTCCTTTGTCCCAGGTGTTCAAGGTAATTGTGTTAATGAGAATCTGGGACTCGGGACAGGTGTTCAAGGAAATTGGGTTAATGAGAACCTGGGACTAGGGACAGGTGTTCAAGGAAATTGGGTTAATGAGAATCTGGGACTTGGGACAGGTGTTCAAGGAAATTGGGTTAATGAGAACCTGGGACTAGGGACAGGTGTTCAAGGTAATTGTGTTAATGAGAACCTGGGACTAGGGACAGGTGTTCAAGGTAATTGTGTTAATGAGAACCTGGGACTAGGATAGGTGTTTGAAGATATGTTAATGAGAACCTGGGACTAGGATAGGTGTTTGAAGATATGTTAATGAGAACCTGGGACTAGGATAGGTGTTTGAAGATATGTTAATGAGAACCTGGGACTAGGACAGGTGTTTGAAGATATGTTAATGAGAACCTGGGACTAGGGACAGGTGTTTAAATCAGTTGTATTGTCTTTTCTACTCGTGTTTATACTGATGTGTGTTGAAGATGCTGCATTGTTGTCTGTTTTGATTCCTGCAGCTGATGATGATGATGATGATGATGATGATGATGATGATGATGATAATAATAATAACTGTACAGCTACTTGATAACCTAGCTACTACTGTTAATAATAATGGTAATAATGTAGAAAATAATATCAACAGCAAGGGTAACCGTAGTCTCTGTTCGTCTACTGATATTATTACTGCCAATAATCATTACTACCAACAACCATAACTACCAACAACCATTACTGCCAACACTATTACCACTGCCACCGCTGCTCTTACAACACTATATACAAGATGACTCAGCCGTTAGGAATGACCCCAGGGGCGATACAGAACACAAGTGTCATGTGTACCTAAATGTGTCACGCTGTTCCTCCCCTCCGACCTACTTGTGCCTTTATCACCCGTGTTAATGGTGCCATGAGGAGCAAGTGTGATGCTCCATTATTGTGACAATCATCTTGAGAGAACTGTGTCACCGAGGAAAAAGATTGTATGTATGTATGTATGTATGTATGTATGTATGTATGTATGTATATATGTATGTATGTATGTATGTATGTATGTATGTATGTATGTATGTATGTATCACAAGTTCTAATGTTATAACCAAACACTAATATTAGGAGACTTATTCAGTATCACAGCTTCAATTTTGTACCCAACAGAGAAGTTCCCCCTCAAAAAGTAAAAAAAAAAAAATATTGTGGACATATTGCATCATTGAGAGCGTGTGTGAGTGTTGATGGTGTCGCTGTCGAGAGCCTTATACATATTAAAGGTACCACGTTCTGCCATCACCTGTCTGAACTATTCCGAACTCACCTGTCGAGAAATATTCCAAAATCACCTGTCGAGAAATATTCCTAACTCACCTGTCGAGAAATATTCCTAAATCACCTGTCGAGAAATATTCCTAACTCACCTGTCGAGAAATATTCCTAACTCACCTGTCGAGAAATATTCTTAACTCACCTGTCGAGGAATAATCCTAACTCACCTGTCGAGAAGTATTTCCCCCATTATTTTTTTTTTTAAATTTAATAATGATGATGATAATAATGAAGATGATGGTGATGATATTATTTTATTAAGTCTCTTCCATAATTGTTTTAGTAAGTTAAGGTGTATTTGTGTGTTGTTCTTGTTTGAGTCTACTGTAGGGAGCCTAACACACACACACACACACACACACACACACACACACACGTAGCATATGCTCCTTGAGACAGAACACTTTACCGTCTAGACTACAGTTGAAAACGCTACGCCACACTTTAATATTCACTAAAGAAAATGACTGATTTTCTGTATACGAATATGTAAATTTTATTAATTTATATAATTGTTTACTTATACAGTTTATTAATTCTTGTCTTTATTTATCTTAATAGTAATGATTAATTCTTTAGAGGGATATGAAGAAATTTTTTAAACGTACAGTGAAATTTCCTTGTAATTGACCTCGATCTACTGGTTTTTGTCCGTTATATGGAGGTTTCTCATTTAATGGAACCTTGATATAATGGAATTCCCCCTTCATATAATCCGTTAAATGGAGGTTTCACTCTTAACGGAACCTTGATATAATGGACTTAACCTTTTCATATTGTCCGTTAAATGGAGGTTTCACTCTTAACGGAACCTTGATATAATGGACTTAACCTCTTCATATTGTCCGTTAAATGGAGGTTCCACATCTAACGGAATCTTGATATAATGGACTTCCCCTGAATTTTCCACTGTATATTTGAACGATATTACTGTAGCATCTTTAATGTATTGGTCATTATAGGTAGACATAACTAAGGCCCCGTAACATAAATGATAAAACCCACATTTAGTATTCATAAGAGACTTTATATAATCCATGGTATAAATTATGATATTGTCAAATGTGAACGATAGCATTTACAAAGTCATTCTGTTTTGGTACTTCCGGGCATGGAGAGAGAGAGAGAGAGAGAGAGAGAGAGAGAGAGAGAGAGAGAGAGAGAGAGAGAGAAAGAGAGAGAGAGAGAGGAGAGGCAGACAAAACACAAAGAGAGAGAGAGAGAGAGAGAGAGAGAGAGAGAGAGAGAGAGAGAGAGACTTTCGCCAGCTCCTGAAATTAATAGTAGTGGAGGTTCACCAACAGCCCACTTCACGCCTCGTTTATACTGGCTTCAGGGGGAGAGGGAGAAGGGAGGGAGAGAGGAAGGGAGGAGGAAGAGAGCAGGAGATATCTGAGAAGAGAAGAGGGAGGGAGGGGGGAGAGAAGAAGGAGGGAGAGAGCAGGAAATATCTGAGAAGAAAAGAGGGAAGGGGGGAATGGGAGGAAGAGGGAGGGGGATGAAGGAGAGAATAGAAGAGTGAGAGGAGTGAAGAGGGATGAGGAGAAGAGGGGTTAAGGGGTTGTGACTTGTTATAATAAGAGGGAAGGAGGTGCCTAGGTGGTGATGGTGTGTGGCCTTGCCTCTTGCCTGCCACAGTCACCACATTCTTAGCCACACCCAACCACACTGCCACCACACTGTCAGCCACGCTCCCACCACAATGTCAGCCATGCTCCTACCACACACTCAGCCACGCTCCCACCACACTGTCAGCCACACCCAAATCCACTTTTTACCCTGAATAAGAGAACGCCTTTAACTGCGGTAGTGTCAGTGCAATTCCCAGTGCGTTTTATGTTTTTTTTTTAATGTAACTTTTTTTTGTAAGGAATTTTTTTAGAATGTATCATCGCGTCGTAGCTGAAGGGTATGAGCGTGCTAGTTAGGTTAGTCCTCGCGTTAGGAGAGGAAAAATTTAAGGAGGAAAATTGTGAAAGCCTTAAATTTTTGTCGTAGGCTAAGTTACGTTGGATTATATTTGTCTAATTTAAAGTAAATTTAATGTTTGTATTTTTTGAGGATTTGTTTTTTATTGCAGCTAAAAAGAATTTAACCTAACTTTACCTAACCTAACCTAACATAACCTGACCTGACCTGACCTAACCAAACCTAACCTAACCAAACCAAATTTAATGGTCTCTATGGAGAAGCAAGTCCATTAGATCGAGTTTCCGTTAGATATGAAACCTTTATTTAACGGACTTTATGCAGAAGGAAGTCTATTAGACCTCTCTTTAACGGACTTTCTGGAGAATGAAGTTCGTTATCTGGAGGTTTCACTGTATCAATTTAACTTAAGAATCTTGGAGCCTCGGAGCCCAGGATAGCGGAGGTGGAGGCGGTACTCGGGGCTTGGAGATGCCACGTTAAAGTTGGAGAAATAAACGACCATCTTCCTGGTTAGTTTATTAAGAGGAGAAGACCAGAGGGAGAACGGGAGTGTAATTATGACGAGTTGGAGGAGGAGGCGAGGGAGGAGGAGAGGAAGAGTGGTGGGGAGGAGAAGGAGGATAGGTGAGAGGAGGAGGAGAGGCGAGGAGGAAGAAAAAGAGAAGTGTGGAGGAGGAGAGACGAGGGTAAGAGGCGAGGAGAAGAGAAAGCGTGGAGGAGAAGGAGAGAGAGAGAGGGGGAGAGAGATAATATGATACATGTGAGAAGTGAATGAGGGAAGGGAGGAGAGGAGGATATGAAAGAGATGTAATTAAGACGAGAGGAGAGAAGAGGGAGTGAAAGAGAGATAATCAACAACTGTGAGAGAAAGGGAGAGGGAGAAAGAGACGATAGGAAGACGAGGGAGAGAGAAGATGAATAGCAAAGTGAAATATTAAAGGGTAAAGGAAGGAATTAATTAGTAATGGATAATATGTTTACAAGTCAGGATTGTGTGTGAGAGAGAGAGAGAGAGAGAGAGACAGGTAGAGAGAGAGAGAGTTGGGATTGATGTTTTTTATGTTTAGAGGAAATTATTATTATTATTATTATTATTATTATTATTATTATTATTATTATTATTATTATTAGTATTATTATTATTATATCTTTAACTCCTAATTCATAATAAAAAACGTCAACCGAGCGATAATTACCAAAGAAAGCGTTAAGAGAGTTTAAGAGAAGATGCGTCCAAAAAATTTGTTTTATGTCTCGTTTATGAGAAGCGTAAGAGATCGTAAAGCTTTTTATGGTGTTGTTAGTGAGAACATTATTATCTCAGCTACGATACAGTTCTCTCAGGGTCTACAACTACCTCTGAGAGACTCTAGTGGTGATTGGTGTTCTCTCAGGGTCTACAACTACCTCTGAGAGACCCTGGTGGTGATTGGTGGTCTCTCAGGGGCTACAACTACCTCTGAGAGACCCTGGTGGTGATTGGTGTTCTCTCAGGGTATACATCCACCTCTGAGAGACCCCTGGTTGTGATTGGTGTTCTCTCAGGGTCTACAACTACCTCCGAGAGACCCTGGTGGTGATTGGTGTTCTCTCAGGGGCTACAACTACCTCTGAGAGACCCCTGGTTGTGATTGGTGTTCTCTCAGGGTCTACAACTACCTCCGAGAGACCCTGGTGGTGATTGGTGTTCTCTCAGGTATACATCCACTCTGAGAGACCCCTGTCAGGATTATGCCCCCTCAGGGGCTAAGCAACTACCTCTGAGAGACCCTGTGGTGATTACGGCCCTCAGGAGCCAAGCAACTACCTCTGAGAGACCCTGGTGGTGATTGAGGTTCTCTCAGGGCTCATAACCACACCTCCTTGGAGAGACCCCAGGAGATTGGTGTTCTCTCAGGGCATACATCCACCCTGAGAGACCCCCTCTGGTTGTGATTGGTAAGCCTCCTCAGGGTCTACAACTACCTCTGAGATACCCTGGTGGTGATTGGTGTTCTCTCAGGGTATACATCCACCTCTGAGAGACCCCTGGTTGTGATTGGTGTTCTGTCAGGGGCTACAACTACCTCTGAGAGACCCCTGGTTGTGATTGGTGTTCTCTCAGGGGCTACAACTACCTCTGAGAGACCCCTGGTGGTGATTGGTGTTCTCTCAGGGGCTACAACTACCTCTGAGAGACCCCTGGTTGTGATTGGTGTTCTCTCAGGGTATACATCCACCTCTGAGAGACCCCTGGTTGTGATTGATTGTTATTTCAGCTACGATACAGCTCTCTCAGGGCTACAACTACCTGAGATACATTGGCTATGATTGGTTGTTCATTGCCAGGTAAACTCCCCCCATCCCCCCACCCCCACCACCTCGTCTCCACTACCACAATCACCAACTTGACAAATTACGTGGTTGAATTAGCTGATCTTGTTAGTA
>NW_024731829.1:100000-102500 GCF_018991925.1 Homarus americanus | reverse complement strand
GAATGATGAAGTCTAATGTCGTTGGTAATTGTCGATGGGCTCAAAAAATCACCTATTGCCCTCTATTACTCCTACAATAAATAAAGGTAATAACAAATCACATGTGGTACTCCCTTTAATAGTAATAACAAGAATGAATTACGAGACAATTCTCCATATGTCTTCTTCGATCAGCCATACCTTACCTGCTAGTTGTAATTTAATAGCACATCAGTTATTTATCAACATTAGCAGTCAATAGTCCAGGAATACTAGCAAGTTGGAGTGCCTTAGGGGGAGGGATTTATACAGTGGGTGAGAAACTGTTTGTATGTGTTTCTGGTGTTTAATGTCAAGTAACTGTTGGGATTTATTCTTGTGAGAGTTTAGTGTTGTTGGTAAGTGTATGTTGTATTTGTTGTGGTGTTGCTTTGTGCTTATGGGTAGGTGGTAAAGGAGGGATTTTGGTGTGTGTGTGTGTGTGTGTGTGTGTGTGTGTGTGTGTGTGTGTGTGGAAGAGGAATGTGTTGTGGTAGATGTACAGCAGGTGTGACAGTGTGGTTTGGTTAGGTTAGGTTACACTGTACTACCTTACACCAGTTACCAAACAAACACCTGTACTGTCGCCTGTGTAGAGAGTTAAAACTGGGACCTGTGAACTGCCAGTCTCTTACAAAAACATTCATCTCCACTGCTTAATGACACACTGTATGAATGCTACGTCAGGTAAACGTTCGCCACACTACTGCCAGCATGGGTTTTGTTCTATAACAGGGGCGTCACACAGCTGGTCTCAGGAGGAAGATGCACCTGCCGTCATTATTAACGAGGAAGATCTTGATGGGTTTAATTCCTGCTTGATTACCTCAAGTTGTTTAATTAGTTGCGGCTCAGGTGACCTTGTCGTCACTGTGTTCATGGGAGGTGATGTATCTGTGTCAAGATATCTGACCCGAAGCTTATTAAATAACTGCAGGTAATTAGGTAGTGATTCAGGTCATCAAGAGCTGCCACTACACCTGAACATCGAGAGCGACACATGTGTTATAAAAATGTGTTGTAAGAACGAGTGTCAGCTAGTCGTGAAATATGAACCACAACGTCAAATATTGAACAATAAAATATTGATTCATGCTTCACGTCCTCGGTGTTAACATGTGCAAAATAAGATACATGTGAGTGGGGGAGGGGGGGGGATCACCCAGTAGTCCGGTGTTCACTGCCGTCTACCACATAACATATAACTACAAGTATTACATTCCATGACAATAAATATTCTCCCGACATCTTCCCTCTTATAACTCTCACCACGGAAGTCCCGCTGGTCCCCATAAATTTTGGAGTGAACCGTTCCTCTGTATAACACTCAAAGTATTTGTTTTTATTTTATATTTTCTGAATATATCTAATATTTAACAAAGTCTTCATCAGAAAATCGACTCAAATTCGTTTAGTTTTGTCAGATATTAAGTTTATAAGAGTGTTAACATATCCAGGTGAAGACTCTCTCCTAATAATGTCATGCAGTGCTTGTTTTATGCGCCTCGTAAACAAGTTTTATATCTAATATATTTTTATTATTACTGCACGAGCAGGACACAGAGGTGCCTATTTACCAAGAATTAATATTAGATAATTAACATGGAGGTAATAGAACCAATAGTTAATGATTATAAGGAAAAAAACGGGCTGATTAAGTCTTTGTTCTTAATTATTTCCGGAAACCTTTTAACTGTGGCCCTTAGGAAAACACACACAAACACTCACCACACACACACACCAACACACACACACACACACACACACACACACACACACACACACACACACACACACACACAAACTTTGGCTCCTCTCACAAGAAAAATTACACCGTGACAACTTGTATTTTAAGCAAGAAACAAGTGTCTCTGGGCTCCACCTCGCTCTTCCTCCGTCAACCAACGTCTTGAGGA
Source organism: Homarus americanus (assembly GCF_018991925.1). Taxonomy (NCBI): domain Eukaryota; kingdom Metazoa; phylum Arthropoda; class Malacostraca; order Decapoda; family Nephropidae; genus Homarus; species Homarus americanus. Next base: position 100,566 of record NW_024731829.1, on the reverse strand, counting down.
GAAGTTTTAGCTACCATAAAACCGGGTCATAACACCCACCCTCCCGGAACCTCATGATAACACTACTGCAGAAGGTCCTCCTCCGGGTCTTTATGCTTCTATACTCAAGGAGCGACAGGACAGGGTTAAAGGCGGGTGTGTATGTTCGTCTGGGGGGAAGCTGCTATAAGCGTTTCATTGCCCCAGGATGGAAGAGGAAGGGAAGGACAAGGAACTTAGTTGATTGATCATATTGACTTAGATTTCCTCATCCTCCTCCACGCTAGAGAAAGAGGATGTTAGGAGATAGACAAAACCATAATTTAAACTGATAAAAAAAGGAAGGATAAAAGGAAACAGAGAAATAAATACACACATTTAGATTTTTTTTTTAGTTTTGCAAATTTTTTCAGTCATCGATTTTTTTTTTTTGTCTTTCTTTTCCATTTTTCTGTGTTTGTATTTATTTCAACCAATATTATAAACTCAACGTGTTTGTAATGGTTTTATCTGTATGTTATAGTTCATAGATATATTATTTTATATGTTAAGGTGAAGGTTAACTTGTATTGATGGGTTGTAGTGTG
>NW_024731829.1:75000-95000 GCF_018991925.1 Homarus americanus | reverse complement strand
TGTTAGTAAATATTTCATGACAACACTCTGACATTTCTCACTGGTGTGTGTGTGTGTGTGTGTGTGTGTGTGTGTGTGTGTGTGTGTGTGTGTGTGTGTGTGTGTGTGTGTGTGTGTGTCGTTCAATCCTCACAACTTTCAGTCCCCCTCACCACGTTCAATTCCCCTCACCCCGTTCAATCCCTCTCACCACGTTCAATCCCACACACCACCTCACCATCACCCTCACTGGTAGTTAACCCCTCATCGCGTTTAATCCCCCTCACCATCCCACCCCTGGACCATCATAACCCTCCAACTTATCTTTCCTCCTCACAAACTCAATCTCCATCGGTCCTCACCCTCTCTCTCACCTCTCCTGTCTGCCTGCCATGTCACACGGAGGATACACTGAACAATTCCCTACCCCGAAGATAAAACGTTTACCGAATATCCTCGTCTTATTTTTAGAAGCTTTGGTGTCGCCTGTACAATAAAAAGGCCTTAAAAAAATGTCTGGTCACAGTATATGTTGGTTAAGGGGGTTTCTCCTCGTGTTATAGGAGTGAGAGAGGAGAGAGAGAGAGACAGAGAGAGAGAGAGAGAGAGAGAGAGAGAGAGAGAGAGAGGAGAGAGAGAGAGAGAGTCACAGTGCTCTGAAGGTTCCTCTGTAGTGTTTCTGGCATTGTGTGTTGATTAAATATTTTCTAAGTTGGTACAGGTGGACACTGGAGAGACTTAGGAATAAATGGTATTCCAGAGATTCAGTTATTAATTATGATGGTATAGATAATGAATATAGCAGTAACGACACTAACAGACAACACCCTGAGTGAGACAGCTTCCTCTGCCCTTGTCACAAACATCACAGAAGGGAGGCACCAAATGATATTACACAGCGTTCATCACTGTTAGTTAGGCTTGTCAGCTGCAGGAGGCCCCGGGTTATTCATACTCGTTGGAGCGTCAGTAAAATATGCGGGTGAGGCTGTGTTGTACGGCGGCACCAACCTTCGTGATACAGCTGTCATTCTTGGTGGGATTCTTCACGGTACTGTTCGAGAAGGTTTTTCTACGGTCACAAGAACCTTATCCGACTTACGGATCAGCGTCAGGAAAATAAAGAAAAAAATTACAGGCTACTGTGTTTTATATAGAGTTTGCATGTGCAGCCGTGTGAAGGTGATTGTATATGTATCCTCGTGTATTCATACAGTATGTATGAATCTAGATTGTCAGCAAACTTTATTCTGCCACAACTCGACAGCACCTGACAACAGGTCAAACGAACGTCCTCTTGAGACCCAATCAAGGAAAAGGTACACAGACGGTGCACAGTCAGGGTTTTATTGTAGTCTCTTCCGTGTGTAGATATCCAATATATATATATATATATATATATATATATATATATATATATATATATATATATATAATGGAAATATACAACGCCCCTACAATACGTATATATGATAATTAACTTCTAGAAAATAAATACAACGCTTTGGAAATGCCGCAGAGTTTCACATTGTTTTCTTGATTTGAAAATCAGTCCAGTGAAATGCAAATGCTGTTGTATTTTGACAGATATATTAATTACCATTTGAGGGTCTTAGTAATAACACACTCTGGAAACAATGTGAAGACTTTGCTCCAGATGTCGAAAAGAAACTGTTAACAAAGAAGAAACTTTCACTGGTGTTTCTTTGGCAAGAATATTTCATAACAAGAAGGAAAGTTGCATTTTTTTTATAATACACTAACTGTAGTGTCTGTTGTTGGCTGGGTACACTACACCCACTACACAATCAACACTACATCCTCTACACTACTTACACTATTATCTACACTACCTATGTTAAACTGTCATTGGCTGTTAATTCTGACAACTAGCAAGAATACTAGCAACCACATCGGTAGGTTATATTGTGGAGGCATGTGAGAGTGTATACTTCTCTACACTACTAAAGAACTTTCCAGGAGTGGTCACTTGCTTATTTGTTTTAGACAGCACTAGAGAATATACCTTTTACAAGTTGTAGACTGTTGAGGCACGTCAAGAACCATTGAAGGGAGAGCTACAGCATCTCTCTCTCTCTCTCTTGAGGAAAACAAAAATCCCAATACAGAAGAGCCAAAGTAGTGAGAGGCGTCAAGAGCTACAGCGCCACTCTACAAGATGGTCCTCGAGAAGTACTTGAAGGTGTTGAGTGCTAGAGTGTTGGAACCTTCCTGGGCTAGAGGAGGAGGAAGGATTAACCTCACTCTCAGTCATTGATCCTCCTCATTAAGACCCTCACCTTGGTTTATGTTAAAATAGATAATCTCTATCATGAGAGAGGGAGTGAGTGTGTAGGTGGGAGATATATTATGCTGGCCAATACTCGTTGCATGTCTCATATTAATTATTTATGTTTAAAGTATATACCGTCTATACATTAAACCACTATTTATTAATCTGGCCGGATTACAACACAGTATTATCTTACCATTCATTAAATAACTCAAGGTAGTAAAAACTTATATTACCTCAATGTGGATAGTTATCAGACAAGCCGCTTAATCTGACTCTCCTAGCTCTGAGATGGTGGGATTCCCTCAGTCAGTTTTACCACCAGAGATAAAACTCCCGCTTCCCCTCTTGTGTAAACTTGCAGCAGCAGGAAATGTGATCCTTCTCCCTTCTTTCATCTCCACAAAAACGTCAATTTTTATCAGAAGTGAAAGGCGTCCGGTTTCCTGTTCCTTAGCAATTTGAGGATCGACCTTGCCTCTCATATTTGCCAACTTTATATGTTTGAAAAGTTATCCATTTCATTTACTGATATATTTTGGCGTTATTAAATTCATCTGTTGGGTTTTAGTTTCGTTTTTATTTCGCTTTTTTTTGTTCTGTTAGTTTTTCTGTAGTATTTGTTGTGGGGGGGGGGTCATCCATCGCATCTAGAACTTTCCATCGTTTTTATTTTGTTATGAGGGAGAGAGGAAAGGATGTGGAGAGGTCATCTTCTCTTTGTGGTGAGAGAAGAGGAGGAAGAAGAGGAAGAGGAGGAGGTTGTTGGTGATGAACTTGAGGCTGGAGTGTTTAGACGGAACAGACAGGTGAAACAAAAGTTGAAACTGAGAATACTACTACTACTACTACTACTATTACTACTACTACTACTACTACTACTACTACTACTACTATTACTTTTTTTGTTTAAAGTGGCCTCCAGCCTCCCCCAATAGCCACACCTATTACTACTACCTTGGTTAACACTCTGGATTCTTTAGGCTTACGTTTTGTTCTTTTCGTTCTCATTCCTCCCGTGTGTAGCCTCGAGAGACAGGTTACGGTGACATGCCTCCAGGGGATCAGATATCCTGATATAAAAAAAGGCACCCTGTCTCCTCGTCCAGAATCCTCGAGCATTGACGTCCACTGGAGCTTTCTTTGTTGGTTGTGTTGGTAGTCCTGTGAATAAAACTACTACTACTATTAATACTATGTAAATTATGCTAATGTGTGTGTGTGTGTGTGTGTGTGTGTGTGTGTGTGTGTGTGTGTGTGTGTGTGTGTGTGTGTGTGTTGGTGGCAGTGAGAAAAATCCGATTTATATTATTCATAAGAACTAGAGCGCCGTTCTGAGTAATCTTCTTGTACTTTTAGCATAAAATTTCCATAATAGATTTTGGATATAATTCTTGTGAGTGACATTTGCATTTTAATATAACTCGATCGGATTTGCATATATTTTATTTGTTTTATTATATTTATCAGGAACAGAAAGTCGTTGTAAATACTGTAAAGTGAGAAAGAGTACTTTTGTAAATAATCTTGTTTGTTATGCTTGTTGGTGTATGCGTCTTTCATAAGTAAAGGTACATCTATATTTTTTTATATAAACATATACAGAAGAAACATTTAAGTATAGAAGCGTAGAGAGGGTTTTGATGAACTGTAAATGGATATATATATATATATATATATATATATATATATATATATATATATATATATATATATATATATATATATATATATATATATATATATATATATATATATATATATCTCTCTCTCTCTCTCTCTCTGTCACACACACACATATTTATCTTGTTCTCGCCTCATACTTGTCCTGTTCTCGCCTCATACTTGTCCTGTTCTCGCCTCACTCTTGTTTACTTGGTGCTAGCTTAGGGCTGGGGTGGAGGCTCCGAAAGGTGTTGTGGGATTTAACTTGTACAAATTCCTTTCAATGTTTTATACGCAACTTTTGAGGAAATATACGGTATAGGAAAAGAACAATGAACTCTACCTTTATTTTATTATTATCTAAGTCGAGTGAAAAGTTTATATTGGTGTTGACGCCTTGTACAACTTTCTTCCACCACTTCCTTCCTTGATGTTTTGTTGTGATATTATTATTTATCTTTATTGTTTTGTTATTTGTTATAGTGATTATTGTAACCAAGAAGATGCGTATTTTGTTTATGGATGTCTGCAACAGTACCAGTGGTTGTGCCAATAGTTTATAAACGTCAACAACTCCTACTATACACAACACAGCTTCTCTGATAGTGAGAGAGAGAGAGAGAGAGAGAGTAACATCCGAGTAACTTTTTCTCTCATAGTGTGTGTGTGAAAATATTCTCATCTTATGAATATGTTTATCAGGTGAGGGCGACAGGTGGGTGGGTGGTAAGACGCTCCGTACTCTTACCTACCAACACCTGCGAGGGAGTTACAGTCCATTATTCTATCTGTTTCTTATTATTATTATTATTATTATTATTATTATTATTATTATTATTATTATTATTATTATTGTTGTTGTTGTTGTTGTTGTTGTTGTTGTTGTTATTATTGTTATTATTATTGTTGTTTTTGTTGTTGTTATTGTTGTTGTTATTTTTATTATTATTGTTGTTATCCTTGTTATTACCTTCCACATTGCCTCCGTGAACACCAGACAGACACACTACAGTATATAACATTACATAACCCGCTGTTGTGATACTTAACGCGGGTACGCTCTCTATTTCCGGGTTAACAACTAACAAGAAAAAGTTTGATAATGAACAAGGGTTTTTTTGTCGTCCGTGTTTCTGGTGTGAGACGTGATGGAGGTGTGGCGTGAAATTGTTGGATGTGTGTGTGTGTGTGTGTGTGTGTGTGTGTGTGTGTGTGTGTGTGTGTGTGTGTGTGTGTGTGTGTGAGATAAAGGTAGAGAGAGAAAATACAATATATATATATATATAGAAAGATTGAATAAGAGAGAGAGAAAGAAAGATAGAGAGAGAGAGAGAGAGAGAGAGAGAGAGAGAGAGAGAGAGAGAGAAAGAGAGGAAGAAAAAGCGAACGAGAAATATAGCCTCCTCATTCCCAAGTCGTTCATGACCATCTCTTTACCCAACTCCTTCATCTGCACATTTTTATCACGTCGCCTAAAACTAACTTTCGCTTCTAAAATCATCGCCAAGTTGCTCTTTTACGCCGCCTCATTTACATCCAAGAGAGAAGAGACAGAGGAAAACTTTTATTCTAATATTCCCTTTTTTTATCTTTTTTTTTTAGTTGTTGAAGAGGAAAACGTAATTGGTGATAATAGTTTGGAATTTTTTTTTTTTTTTGGGTGGGGGCAATATCGTTGTTCTTCTTTGTTTTTTTATTTGGTAATGTGAGAGTAATATTTATGATATGTGGTGGTGTTGGTATGGTGGTGGTGGTAGTGGTGGTATAGTGATGATGATGGTGGTAGTGGTGGTATAGTGGTAGTGGTGGTAGTGGTGTTGGTGGTAGTGGCGTTGGTGGTAGTGTTGGTTGTGGTGTTGGTGGTGGTGGTAATGATGACATATGTGGCAGTGTTTGTGGCTATCGTGAATATTTTAACAAGGGAAAGACATTCAGACATTCATCCTATGATTCTATTTGGGGCGATACAGCAATCAATACTCTCATGCCAGGACTGTAGCGTTAAGAGGCGCCGCGAGACACAACAGACGACGTGGAGTTGATATGAAATTAAAAAAAAGCAGCAGCATCTATCATTATCGTAACAGCCGAGTAATTAGCCCAGGAGACACCAGGCAGACGTGAAGGAAGGTCATTGAGAGAGAGAGAGAGAGAGAGAGAGAGAGAGAGAGAGAGATCAGCCAACCACCTTGAAGTCTCACCGATGGAATGGTCACCATGATAGACAAAGTGAAAGGAAACATTCTTGAGATGTTTCCTATACGAATGTTCCTCGTTTATGACCGGCACCTTCTTCCTACAACGTGAGACACACACACACACACACACACACACACACACACACACACACACACACACACACACACACACACACACACACACACACCTTTACGAACATTTTGGTCATCATTTATTACACCACTTTTATCTGCTAGAGGCCATAGTGTCCTCGTGTACAGTTGAACTAGGTTATATTGTCACCGTCTTCGCCATCACTACTGCAGGATTTAGACGGTGATGCCTGAAGGAGTAAGTACGGCCTTAACTCTCCACGTGGCGTCACTCGGTGCATCATGTGGCGTCACTCATTGTACCACGTGGCGTCACTCATTGTATCACGTGGCGTCATTTATTGTACCACTAGACGTTACTCATTTTACCACTTGACGTCACTCATTGTACCACATGGCTGCCCTCATTGTACCACGTCCCAGGCCGACATAAAGTAGTCTCCTCGACAGTCTTCTGAGATTGGAAAACGACCTTAACGACTAAAATTTTCTTTTTATGATGTAAATTTGTGAGAGAAAGTGGAAGTTAAAGAAAACGAGGAGAGGGGAGGCTAAAGGTGAGGGTGAGAGTGAGGGTGAGGGTGAGGGTGAGGGTGAGGGTGAGGGTGAGGGTGAGGGTGAGGGTGAGGGTGGGTGAGTGAGGGCAGGGTGAGAGTGAAGGTGAGGGCGAGGGCGAGAGTGAGGGCGAGGGTGTGGGTGAGAGTGAAGGCGAGGGTGAGGGCGAGGGTGAGGGTGAGAGTGAGGGTGAAGGTGAAGGTGAGGGTGAGGGTGAGAGTGAGGGTGAGGGTGAAGGTGAGGGTGAGGGTGAGATAGACTTTTGTTCTTAAATGTGTGTATAGTTTGTTTATGCCTCAAGGTTATGATGTGACGACTGAAAGGATCACTGGCTTGAAGATTAGTAGTCCCTTTCACTAGCTTATTACACCTTATGATTAATTAAACACCCTAAAGCTACCTGGAGGGGTGAGCGTTAGGTTAGGTTAGGTTAGGGAAGGGAAGCGCTTGTATACGTAAGGTTAAGTTTGGCCACAACACAACAACACCCAGACCACCACTGTCAACACTACTCACAAAACAATATGTTGCAGTTGGACCTCGGAGGTAAGCGCTAGACTAATAGTGTCATGCCCGGACCATCACGCCTCCCAACAGCACCTCTCTGGCCTCGTGGATAATCTTTCTTAAATTGCTATGTTTTTACTTTGATATATTTCATGGTTTTCGAGTAGATTATACTGACCAGAAAGAGAGAGAAAAAGCGAGAGGGTGGAGGGAGAGAGAGAGGAATAGAGAGGAGGGGAGGGAGAGAGAGGAAGGGGAGAGACAAGGAGACCCAATCTTGTCTTGGGATTATTGAACTGTGTAGACCGTCCCTCGTGTGCGTCTGGTAGGTAAACAGAGTCAGTTGTGTTGTCATGTCCCGTGGAGTGAGTCAGACTAGTGGTTCAGTTCAGTCATCCGTGGTAGGTAATTTCCCTGGCCAGGAGCCACCTCACTTCCCCTTAGCTCTCCAATATACAATACTTGACCATTTCAACATTTCGCTATTTTTGTTTTTATTTCTTTCTTTTTACAGTGAGGATTTAAACAATATTTATTGTTTATCCATAAATAACACAACTTTTCTGATATTCTCTTGCAATTTCCTTTGAATTATTAGTAAAAAAAATATATATATAATGTTTTGAAGAAGGATAACGTATTTGTCATTGTTATTGCATAGCCCAAGGAGGTGTGTAGCAAGTAGTAGTGAGGATGAAGCTGTCCTGAACCCTCATTCCATTCTACAGCGCCATCTACGGGGTGTACAGACAGGCGGGAGACTCCTAACCTGCCATTCGAGTCACTTTTTGTGGGCGACTGTACTGTACTGTGTCATTACTCTTGCATTAGATAAACTTAATAAGTAACGCTTGTAATAACTATATCTTCATGTTGACTACACACACACACACACACACACACACACACACACACACACACACACACACACACACACACACACACACACACACACACACACACACACACATCAACTCTAGATCCTTTTTATTTTGTGTGAACTATTATTATTTCATCATGGTCAGGTGTTTCATGTAAGGAAACAATGAAGGGATCCTTTTATCACTGCCACAACACGACCCCTCACTGCAGTGCCTTAACCCAGCCTTATGTAATTACTTAAGAGCTCAGGAACAAATGTTAGCAATTATACTGATGGAAGAGTGACGCACTGTTATGTGGTGGGAGGGCCGTCACACCTGTCACTGTTATGTGGTGGGAGGGCCGTCACACCTGTCACTGTTATGTGGTGGGAGGGCCGTCACACCTGTCACTGTTATGTGGTGGGAGGGCCGTCACACCTGTCACTGTTATGTGGTGGGAGGGCCGTCACACCTGTCACTATTACGTGGTGTGAGGGCCGTCACACCTGTCACTGTTATGTGGTGGGAGGGCCGTCACACCTGTCACTGTTATGTGGTGGGAGGGCCGTCACACCTGTCACTGTTATGTGGTGGGAGGGCCGTCACACCTGTCACTGTTATGTGGTGGGAGGGCCGTCACACCTGAAACTGTTATGTGGTGTGAGGGCCGTCACACCTGTCACTATTACGTGGTGTGAGGGCCGTCACACCTGTCACTATTATGTGGTGTGAGGGGGCGTCACATCCTTCACAGGGAAAAAAATGACTCGCCTAATATTTCATAACCAGGATATGAAGGTTAACTCTACTGTTGTGAGTTCGTCATTAATTATTACAACAGTTTCTACCCCGTCTTCCCCTGCTGGTAAACCTCCTTCAGCCACTCCACCAGCAGGACCCCTTCCCTACCCTGTATATATAACGATCTCACCATACATAACAAGACCTCCTACTGTTTTGTTTTGTTTGTGTCTGGCGTAGAAAACGTAGGTGTTGTGTGTACTTTGGGGGGTGGAGAAGGGGAGTGGGGGCTCATTAGAGGTTTCGTGGTTCTTTGTGTTGTGATGATGGGATTATGTTTTGTTATAAGTGTGTCGTTATAGAGAAGGTTGTTGTTATTTTGTTGTGGACTAAAACACACACACACACACACACTTTCTTCCGTAATATTTCTCTTTTCTCCATATTTTCCTCCTCCTCCTCACCACCACCACCACCACCACCACCACCACCACCACCACCACCACCACCACCACCACCACCACCACCACCACCACCACCACCACACCACACCACCACCACCACCACCACCACCCACCACCACCACCACCACCACCACCACCACCACCACCACCAACCACCATCAGCCATTTCACCAAGTTTTCATGGGCTGCCTGGGGCCTCTCTGCCAGATTCCTCCCTGTTCCCCTCTTTGTTCTCCCTCTCCACTCCTTTGTTCCTCCCTCCCCCTCCTTTGTTCCTTCTCTCCCCTCCTTTGTTCCTCCCTCTCCCCCTCCTTTGTTCCTCTTCTATGCCCTCCTTTGTTCCCCTCTTCCCCTTCTTTGTTCCTTCTCTCCCCTCCTTTGTTCCTCCTCTCCCTCCTTTGTTCCTCCTCTTACCCCCTTCTTTGTTCCTCCTCTCCCCTTCATTTCTGCTTTCTCTCACTGCCTTTCACCTCTGCTTCCTACACCTCCTCCTCCTCTTCTTCCTTTCTTGCTCTTCAAGTTTTCATCCTCCTACTCTTTGTCTTCCCTCCTCATTTCCCCAATTTCTCTTCCTCTTCCACTTTTCTTCTTCTTTATATTTCAATCTTCCTCCTCCTCCTCCTCCCACCATCCTCCTTTTTGTCTTCCCTCCTCCCCCCAGTCCTTCCTCCTCTTCCTTTTGCTAATTGGTCAGGGTTTCATAGCTCGTATGTGGTCTTTCACACACACACACACACACACACACACACACACACACACACACACACACACACACACACACACACACGAATATATATGTACGGGTACTCATATTGGGATACTGATTCGTAAATATAAATTTATATGATACATACATACATATATACATACATACATTGAATTGTATTGAAACAGTTTTTTTAGCCAGAAAAACACAGATACAGAGTGGATAATAATAACAATATTAACATGGCTGAGCCAGTTGAGAACTTGAGCTCTCCTGTAGGCACCTGATATATTCTATACATTTATCTCAAGGAAGTATTATATAACATTTAGTAACATCTGGAATAGTACAATAACATGGTGGTAATAAGAACATCTCATAATGTTACCACGGTTATCACTTCAATATTTATTTATTTTATGTAATTATTATTTTTTATTTATTTTTTATTTATATTATAAGTATATACATAAATTACAGTGGAATTGAAAAACATAAACATAATGGGGCAGCAGTAAACATGGGTTGTACAGTATTAAGGTTGAACAAGAGGACAGAGCTGTCAGGATTATGCCTAGTTGGCGAATATATTTATTGCAATGGTAATTTCTTATCTATTTACATGATAATTTCCGATAAAACGCTTTTGATGGTACAATAAAAGCAGGTGCTGTATATATATTAGGTGTTACAAGAAATATTAATACTTAGACAATAGATATTTTTTAAGAGATGATATAAAGGAAGGGAGCGTACTGTTAACTTTTACTAAATTTCAGGATAGGCCTCGCTTTTAAATTTTGTGAACTGTTCTGTGTGTGTGTGTGTGTGTGTGTGTGTGTGTGTGTGTGTGTGTGTGTGTGTGTGTGTGTGTGTGTGGTGGAAAACTAGTAAGAATCAAATTAATAAATCAATTATATTATTAAATTCAGAAATAAGAACAGTAACAAGAAAAAACTATAAACAGACAAATGAGAGTAATTAAAAGAAAAGGGAAAATAAATAAATAAAATGAATAAACGAGGAACAACAACTTTGCTTTGTTCTATATTTCAGTATTATAGGAAAAGTCCATAGGGGTGGATACATATAGCTGCAACAAACACAAAATATCAATATTTTTCTTGGGAATTGTGGCTTTTGTGGCCAACGGAAAAGGTTTTAAGACTAGCTGAGGAGAGAGTCCCAAGAGAGGGGGTGGCTACTGTGTGTGTGTGTGTGTGTGCGCGTGAACAGACACACACAGACACTCTACACACACACACACGTTACAACATTACCTCGACCAGTCCGGTGTCACTTGGTCCAAATTAGCTGGAGACCCATAGAGGGAAGCTGTAATTAGCGGAAGCCTGGGGGTAATTAGCGTCATTGTGCATTACCCCAGCAGGAGAGGAGTTAGTTATGGGTGATTAACTTCGGCATTAGCTGTAGTAATCACGAGAACTGTAACACACAGATTATCTTTTACCACCAAACACATTGTGATGGTTTGTGCTGTTGATGTCAGGAGATTGTGTGCGATGGTGCCCTCCCCACACACACACAGGGAAGAACACACACACACACACACACATACACGGCGCCATTACAACCTACACTATACACCGCCCTTAGAGAATATGTCGTCACTAGGAATTTCATATTAGGAGTAAAGCTTTCCTAGTGCCTGTTTGTCTCTCACTATATATATATATATATATATATATATATATATATATATATATATATATATATATATATATATATATATATGTGTGTGTGTGTGTGTGTGTGTGTGTGAAACTATTTCGATAAATTTGGTAAATTCAGAAATTCGAAGCCATATTTTCACCTAAAAGTCATTTAAATCGCGTTTTTTGTAACATATTCTCAACCTTCCCTCCCCACTTGTCGTCACTCACTCCCCTCTCCCTCACAGCCCCCATCACTGCCTCTCTCCCGTCATCACATACGGAACATCAGGATAAAACTCACAGTATCACATAATGCTGTGTTCTGGCGCTCACACTGAAACCATATATTCCATTTTCCTCGACGTAATGTTTATAGATGTGTTGTTGTGACGGAGACCGGGAAGATCTGTGGCTCTAACTGCGGGAGGAGGAGGAGGACGGAGGAGCTGTGGCTCTGTGGGAGGAGGAGGAAGAGGAAGAATAGTTAGGTCTGTGGCTGTGAGAGCGAGAAGAGGAAGAGGAGGAGAAGCTGTGTCTCTAACTGCTGGAGGAGGAGGAGGAGGAATAGTTAGTTATATCTTTAACTCACACGGCGGGAGGAGGAAGAGGAAGAGGAATACTTAGATCTGTGGCTGTGAGAGCGAGAAGAGGAAGAGGAGGAGAAGCTGTGTCTCTAACTGCTGGAGGAGGAGGAGGAGGAATAGTTAGTTATATCTTTAACTCAGACAGCGGGAGGAGGAAGAGGAAGAGGAAGAGGAATACTTAGATCTGTGGCCGTGAGGCAGAGGACTAGGAGGAGGAAGAGAGTTCAAGGGCCAGATGATGGTAAACAGATACCTTAAAACTTGACACCAGCAGCCATTATAATATATTGTTTACATCCGTACCACCCCGAGGCAATAATAGCCCCCTCGTCGAATTAATACCACACCAACAGACAGTAATTGGTATATATTACTAGTTGATGAGACAGACTAACAACGGTACCAGGCGGTGTGGAAAAAATATTACCTTGGTGAGTGTGTATACATACCTCCTGGGTGATCATAAAACATAAAGGGGGTATATACAGTATATAGGGTGTCTCAGAAAAATGTCCCTGTCCTGCTCCCTACCTCCTGCCCTCCCTGCCTGCTTCCTGCCTCCCTCCCTCCCTCCCTCCAACTCACAGTGTCAAAGGGAGCAGGCAGGAAGGCAGGGAGGGAGGCTTTTCTGGGATACCCTTATATATATATATATATATATATATATATATATATATATATATATATATATATATATATATATATATATATATATATATATATATATATACCTTGCGCTTGGGCTCTGTTGCTCAAGAATTCATATTAATTTTTGTTTTCTAAAGATGAGAAAATATTATTACGGTTTATTAGTTATACAAGATACGATAATTCCTACGTCTTTATTTATTTATTTATTTGTTTATGTGTTTGGTTTGTTTGTAAGGTTGAGTCAGGGAGTTGTATGCGTCCTCACAGTGTATAGAAGAATGCAACGAAAGAATCCTCAAGAAATCTTTGCAGGAAAATGCTCCACCTTGGCTGCAAAACCTGACAAACAGACGATCTGCCAGAGAGTTATTGGATTTGGTGAATATCTTGGTGGGGGAGGTGGGTAATGGAGTCCAATACACCGCCGTCAAGAAATAACATAATATTAAAGTTTTTTTAGAGTATTGGGATTAATGTAAATAGAGAGACCCGTCGGGAAGAAACAATACAATATTATAGTTTATTCTAGTAATGGGATTAATGTAAATAGAGACCCGTCGGGAAGAAATACCAATAAGATAATATTGTTTCTAGTAATGAGGCAATAGAGAAGAAGAGACCCGTCGTCAAAAAACAAAAAAAAAATATTAATGTTTCTCCAAAATAACGATTCAAAATTTACTAAAGCTGACAGAATGGTTGATTATGTGAGTACAGTAACATTCATCCATCATCCTTCATTCATCCTTTCTACTCCAGTCATAACACACGTCATTGTTTATCATACTACTCCCGCTCCGTCTTTGTCCTAATCCGTTTGTGTCCTTGATACTTAATTCACCACTGTTCCTGCTCCTTGATACTTAATTCACCACCGTTACTACTCCTTTACACCTCAGGTAAACCTTTACAGTCACTTTACCGCAGTTGCTGGTGATCATATGTTAAACACTTCCTCATATTCCAGCTACATACATTATTCACACGGCAGCCGCACCACCGTCTAGCCCCCACTACCACCACCGTATAGCCCCCACCACCACCGCCGTATAGCCACCACTACCACCACTACCACCACCGTCTAGCCATCACCACCACTACCACCACCATCTAGCCCCCACCACCACTACCACCTCCATCTAGCCCCCACCACCACTGCCGTCTAGCCTCCACTACCACCACCGTAAAGCCCCACTACCACCACTGTCTAGCCCCCGCCACCACCGTCTAAGCTTCCCCAACCATCGCTGTCTAGCCCACACCACCACCTAGCCCCCTACTACCACCGTCTAGCCCCAACCACCACCGTCTAGCCCCCAACCACCACCGTCAAGCCCCCTATCACCACAGCATAAGCCACTACCACCACCTAGCCCCCTACCACCACCGTCTAGCCCCCACACCACCACCGTCTAGCTCCCACACCACACACCTGCCTCAACCACTCTGCTTATCACCGATTTGCATATGTTGCCTCGCCTCCAGGTGTCGAAATATCTTGCTGCGCCTTCAAGATATTTCCTTATGTCGAGATGGCGTGTTTTAGGTCCATGTAAGATAACTTTAAGATATCACTATAACGCTACCTGAGGGGGATTTGGATAGGGTAGGGTAGGGTAGGGTAGGGTAGGGTAGGGTAGGGTAGGGTAGGGTAGGGTAGGGTAGGTTTGGTTAGGTTAGCGTTTTTTATGGTTTAAAGGTAATTTATATGGCACTTCACAGCGGTAGGAAGTGTTTTATTACGATCACCATATAGGAAATTCTAACTCCTGATATACGTTCTTATAGGGAATATTTATATTACCTATGTAGTGTAGTTACCATTTCCTATGTCTGACAAGGAATTATTATTAGATACCGGGATATTACATTACAATATTACAGGTAACAAGACAGTGAATTGGAGTATTTATCATTCGTTATTGTTTGATGGAGTGATTAGGTTTATTTTATCAACACACGAATGAAAGGCCGGCGTTAGGTCTGTACTAGTGAGAAATTGTATTGGAAACGTTTGATTTAAAAGACTGAACCTAGTAAGATAAAGTGAAGCTATTACTCTCCAGCTTCTTTTGCTTTAAGATTAACCATCGTAACGCTAACCTAATCTAATCTAACCTAACCTAACGCTTAGACATTATTGTAATGCTCTTTTTCCTACTGGGTTTACAAGTTCACGTATACAGTATATAGAGAGAGAGAGTCGAGAGGAATAAGAAAATATATATGAACAAAATACTCTCGCAAATTTCCCCCCAAAAACAACAAAACAAGAGAAATTCCGGGAAATACGATCCGTACAGGAAATTATTCGGTAGTATATTATGAGCGATATATTGGTGAACAAATATTTAGTGAAGGCCGATTAAATATAGAGCTTAATAACAAGTAAAGTTTAGGGCCTCAGAGAACAATACCTTTAATACACCCTCAGTTAATAATGATGCCAGGTCGTATTTTATTGTCGAAATTCTTGGGCATTTTAACGACAGTAGATAAAGGTGTCAATACTTTTGGGGATTATATGAATGACGTTTTAATAATAATAATAATAATAATAATAATAATAATAATAATAATAATAATAATAATAATAATAATAATAGTAATAATAATTTCAGAGATTCATTAAACACAAGAAACACGATAAAGGCAATCTTGGTTCCTTGGCCCGGGAGCTTCTCATAACCTCAGCCAAGAATGTAAACTATGCAAAGAATGATCAGAAATATTTTGACCACGAAATATATCAGTTTGGGAGGGAATTATACACACAGAAGCCTGAGTCATTTTTTCTTTATTTAAAAATAGTTTGACTTCTTTTTGTGTCTTTTTGCCTGACCTTGAACAGTACAGCGATACAATCAGTTGTTATCTCAATGATCTGGTTTATTATTCCTTAATTACTGTTTATGTTGATGTAATTTATGTTGGTAATTACTGAGGTCGGTGTTGGTGGTAACACTTTCCTGTTTTATGTGAGGGTTTTATTCTTTATAAGTTTTAATTAATTTTATTATAATTAAATTAATAATGAAGGACTACAGTGCATAAATTAAGCTCGTAAAAATCATATTATTTTGACTACAACTTAATAATAGTTTAATGTAGTGCACAAGGAAGAAAATTATTAATCTTTTTTATCAAATAGATCTGAGAGAACCGTAATTCATTATTGACATCCAACACAGAAAAGGTTTTAAGTTTAAGAATTTTAGTTTTTTGGGGGAGGTCTCAGTTTTCGTGTGAAGACCAACTTAGACTTTTATTCTCTCGACAGCTGGTGCCAGAGTGTGCCTTTTGTAGGGCCAGAGTGGCACTGTCTTGACTCGTGCCGCACGTCTGTTGAGCCAAAGTGGTATTGTCATGATTAATGTACAATTGTGTTCTTTTTCCTTCACTTTAATGTTGTGTTTGTGTTACTTGTTATTACCAAACAGTACAACATGATCACGCATCATAGATTATAACTTTCAGATCATTCATTATACCGCTACCTTCTCGTGTGTGTGTGTGTGTGTGTGTGTGTGTGTGTGTGTGTGTGTGTGTGTGTGTGTGTGTGTGTGTGTGTGTGTGTGTGTGTGTGTGTGTGTGTGTGTGTGTGTGTGTGTGTGTGTGTAGAACATTTTTTTATATCACTTACTAAAAAGATTATAATATATTTATATATCTGAGTGTACCCAAACCATTCTCCACCGTCTTAGAAAACTGACCCAAATTTTTCCAAAATATAAAACACGACTCAGAGATCAAAGGACTTCTATTCACCAATGTTGTTCTTCGTATCATAAAATATTCTCCTTTAGTCTGAACTTTTGAACTTTGTCTCACTGAAATTTAAAAGAAGCAGTAGACATAATTAACAGAGTTCAGTATAAATGAATAGACGTAATTATATATTTATTAAACTTATGCTTGATATTCAGGGTTTTTATTTTAATTAGTAATGGAGAAACAGGTAGACGTACAGGTATTATGCTGAGAGAAAGAGGTATATAAGGAGAGAGAGAGAGAGGGGGGAGATATAAAGAGAAAGAGTGACATACAGAGATAAAAAGAGAGAGAGAGAAAATGAGAGATATAGCGAACAAGAGAGAGACAGATACAAAGAGATAAATTTAGAAAATAGAGATACAAAGAAAACCCTCGAAAAAATTAGCGAGTAAATGAAAAATCCGAGTCAAGACCAACACTTTTTTCCCCCCAATGTTTGCCAAGTTGTTCCGCGAGCTTCCTGTTGACACAACCTTAACTACCTTAACTACCTATGCTTGTGTAACTCCTCATCTCTACAACTACGATAGTCTCCTCACAACATGTTATAATTAAATTGTTGAAGTGGGCGGTTGTTTGTGTGACTGTAGTGTGTAATGAAAACTGTGCGTATATTTAAAGCATGACTTGTCAACAGGTAACTGATTATGAGATGTAAAGGTGTTTAATTTACTCTCATACCTGTGGCACTGTCCTGACATTTTTTTATTTAAACTGTTGAGAGGCAAGGATGACACACACACACACACACACACACACACACACACACACACACACACACACACACACACACACACACACACACACACACATATACGCATTCAGAGTGTTATTTGTTAGTAGAGTACAATAACCATTCGCCCAGGTAAGTGCCAGGTAGATGGGAACCAGGTAAGAGGGTGCCAGGTAGGTGGGAGGCAGGCAAATAGGAGCCAGGTAGAAAGGAGCAAAGTAGATGGGTGACAGGTAGGAGAGAGCCAGTTAGGTGGGAGCCAGGTAGGTGGGAGCCAGGTAGGTGGGAGCCAGGTAGGAGGGAGCCAGGTAGGAGGGTGTCAGGTAGGAGGGTGTCAGGTAGGAGGGTGTCAGGTGGGTGGGAGGCAGAGCCATAAATAGGGCCAGGTGAAAGGGAGCAAGTAGATGGGTGACTGTGTGGTGGGAGAGCCAGGTAGATGGGAACCAGGTAAGAGGGTGCCAGGTAGGTGGGAGGCAGGCAAATAGGAGCCAGGTAGAAAGGAGCAAAGTAGATGGGTGACAGGTAGGAGAGAGCCAGTTAGGTGGGAGCCAGGTAGGTGGGAGCCAGGTAGGTGGGAGCCAGGTAGGAGGGAGCCAGGTAAGAGGGTGTCAGGTAGGTAGGAGCCAGGTAGGAGGGAGCCAGGTAGGAGGGAGCCAGGTAGGAGGGTGCCAGTTAGGGGGGGGGGCGAGGTTCAGGAATACAATACATACTGTCAGATACATTTGTGTCACGAGACGGCGAGGACACAATGGTGGGTTACATTAGCTGTGCCAGGCAAGATGTATTAGTGATCCCCTGTGATATTACTGCGTGTGTGACAGAGAGAGAGAGACAGACAGACAGACAGACAGACAGACAGACAGATAATGAACATCTTTTTAAAACAATAAAAGGAAGTATTGAGGAAGGCAAAAGACTGTTTAATAAAGGAAGTTATTAAGAGTACATCAATATACTTAAGCAATTAGTTTACAGCAACACCAGAAGCGACGCCTTGGAAAAAGTTCTCGGAAAACTCTGGGTAATTTATCACTGGTTTTCTTTAGTATTAAAAACATTAGCTGAATTAAATAGTCGTGCTGTCAGCCATCTTAGTTATTTTTAATCTATTTTAATTTTTTTTTTATCAACAGGGAGGGATTTGTGTGTGTGTGTGTGTGTGATGTGTGTGTGTGTGTGTGTGTGTGTGTGTGTGTGTGTGTGTGTGTGTGTGTGATGCGAGACATTATTCCCTGTATTTTCAAGTCATAATTAAGGAATATTATTACATTTGAACTATATATAAAGACCAATTAATTAGAAAAGAATATATAAACTTTTTTCACTATTTTTATGGTAAAAAATATAGTTTCAATTTACAGTACACAATATATAACTGAGGTTGATCTGTAGGAGTTTTAAAAGGTTATTATAATTTTAATGTTGTTTTAAATGTTTAACTTTTTTCTCTCTCTTCCACGTAATGTATATTTTTCACCCACGTCTTGAACTAATTATTCACTGAAGCTCTATGAAAAATTTGTATACGAAGTTCAGTGAGATTTAATCATAGTATATTTAATCATAGTACAGGGGTCATTAATTTATTTTATATTTTTTATTTTATTTTTTATTTTATTATTATTTTTTTTGAGAACCCTAAATGATTACTATAGTTTAAGACGTTCAATAAACAGGTAACTTAATAAATAATCAATAGGAATAAATACTCTGTACTGAAGGCATTGAGAAATATGAGAAACAAAAGCCGTGAAAAATAATAATAGTTGAAGTCGTATTGAAATTTACGCACAATATGTTGCTTACTGTTCCTTAAAGTATCTTGGGATAATGGTTGTTGTAGATATACCCTGACACATCACATCACATCACAATTTAACCTTTTTCCTGTCATCACATCACTACCCAGGCCTGTGTTAACTTTTGTGTCTCGTGTAATATTTATATGACCTGTTTCTTTGTACCTTTTGCACTCATTTTGTAGAGTTTATGTCTGTGTCTGTATGTTTGTCTGTGTATCTGTCTGTATGTTTGTCTGTGTCTGTATGTATGTCTCGGCCTGTCTGTCTCTATGTATGTATGTCTGTTTGTATGTATGTATTTGCTTTTTAATTTTCAGGTCTAACTCAAAGGGTTTCAATCTTTGTAGTGTGGTTAAGGGGTTTTGAGGGCTGACGAGGGGCAAGTAGAGGTAGTAAGTGCTAGGAAAGGACAGGTAAGGGTGGTTTGGGCTAGGGTAGGGGTAGACAATGAAGGGTAAAGGGCTAGAGAGGGGTGGTGAGGACAGGGTATAGTTTGTAAGGGTTAGAAAGGGGTAGGTAGAAATGGTGAGGGCGTGAGGGCTAGGGAGAGGGTGGTGAGAGGTAGGGGGGAGGGTGTAGAGGGGTGTAGAGGGGTGATGAGGACGGGGTAGGGGTGAGGTAGGGCTAGGGAGGGGTAGCAGTCCTGGAGAGAAGGAGATTGGTTGCCGTAATAAGGTCCTTTTCATCTCCCTGGGGGGCGGGGGCGACGGAGAGGA
>NW_024731829.1:0-70000 GCF_018991925.1 Homarus americanus | reverse complement strand
TTATTTCCGTGTTTTATTGTGACATTTAGTAAGTGTTATTTCACTATAGCATTATATTATACGTCATTATAGCATTATTAAACGTCATTATAGCCAGTGATGCGCCATAATGCTAGAATATTTCTCTTACATTGTAGACTTGTGGTGAAATATTAATGGTTTTACCGGAGGCAATCTTGCTCTGGATAAAATAACCATTAACCTTAATAGTGCGTAATTGGCTGCCAGTCGCCCAGAATAATGGAACTTGGAATTGTGATATTTTTTGTAACTGCTTAAATTGAGAATACAGTGAAACCTTTATTTAACGGATTATATGGAGAGAGAATCCGTTATATGGGAGTTTCACTGTATGTAACTGTATATAAAACGTACATATGTGGGAGTTGTCGTATGTGGACAACAGAACCTGTGTCATGTGGGAGTTGTCATAAGTGGACAACAATGCCTGGGGCCACATCCTCGCCTCAACAGCTCGGCTCCGCACATCAAGCCACACCTTCACTACCAAGAAAAAATTTATTCACAACTATTTTTCATTTTCTTCAACGAGGTGGCGCGGTGCGGCGCCCGGAGCCAAGGTGGCACCTGGCAATTTAATATTCCAGAAAAGAAGAATTCCTAAATCTGATTTGTAAATTCTCTTCCTTTACTCTAGCAGCAGTTTTAGGTAAGTTCATAATGTGTTGAGCTGGTGATGGTGGTGATGGTGGTGATAATGGTGGTAGTGGTGGTAATGGTGGTGACGATGTGGTGGTGATGGTTGTAGTGGTGGTAATGGTGGTGATGATGGCAGTGATGGTGGTGACGATGTGGCGGCAATGGTTGTAGTGGTGGTGATGGTGGTGATAATGGTGGTAGTGGTGGTAATGGTGGTGACGATGTGGTGGTGATGGTTGTAGTGGTGGTAATGGTGGTGATGATGGCAGTGATGGTAATGGTGGTGGTGGTGGTGGTGGTGGTGGTATTGAGCGACAAACCTTTGTTGTGTTTATTGCCATTTCTTATTTTTCCCTTTTCTATCCCCCCTTATTTTCCTTATCTGTCCAGTTTTATCTCATCTCTCCCTGTCGTCCCTCATCGTTACTATCCGTTCTTCCTTCTTTATCTCTTGTTATTCTTCCTCCCCTTTATCCATTCCCATTTTTCATCATTCCCTTCATCTGCTTCTGCCTCATTTCATGGATTTAGCTTAGCGAAATTGAACACTAAGTCACATATAATAGTAATCGTACGGCTGGCAGGGAGGACACACGCTGCCTAGGGAGAAGGTGTCATACTCCTCAAAATATCGCAGACTCGCCAGTTGGAGATTTTCATTAAAACTGAAATAATGAACCAAAGCTTCTGAGTTCCTAAAATAGCGTTGGTGACATTTTGCTCATATTGTGTTGATCCTCCCGAGCACCAAGAGATAAAACCCGGAGCTTGTTGACGTCAGGACACCCACACACACACACACACACACACACACACACACACACAGTTGTTATATATGTTCTATTATTTCATCAAACACAAGTTCATTTTCAAAGAATAAATAAGAAAATGTGAAAAAATTGCATGATTTATTTCTCACCTGATGAACAAATATTTTTCTTCTGTTTTCGTCACTTCTGCTTTTCTTGTCTGTGTCGTCATTTTGTCTAAAAAGAAACATTATATTCTGACTCATATTCTCCTGTTTCTTCCTCAGGTGTGGCCAGTGTGTGTGTGTGTGTTTGTTTGTGTGTTCCTCGCGTCGTTTGTTATCAGGAGAACCAGCAGAACGTAAGTGTTTGTTTTGTACAGTAAAACCTCTATATAATGGACTGAAGGTAGAGGAAAGTCCGTTATATTGAGGGTCTGTTAAATATGAAATCTTTATATAACGGACTGTAGGGAGTGTAAAGTCAGTTATATCGAGAGTCCGTTAGTTCTGAGCACCTATCTCCCATCTATCGAATTATATAGAGAGAAGTCCGGTATATGGAGGATTCACATTTTGTTTTTGGTTTAAGAACTGTGTTGTATAATCTGACCACTTGGTGATTAGACATCGTAGCTTATTTTACCTGATGGTTAGATATAATTTAACGTTATCTCAACCTAACCTAACCCAGTCTTACGTCATATATCGAAAACTAATGTATTCTAACCTAATTTAAATTCTACCTAACCTAACCTAGCGTAATCTACATCCTACTTAACCTAACCTAACCTTACTACGTGATTTTAAATTATCTTTTTTGGTGGAACAACTCAAAGGATGAAAAAAAAAATGGTAGCTTTATTTTTACTTTTTGTTTTTTACTTTTTTTTACCTTTTTTTCTTTTTTTTCTTACAAGAGAGAAGTTTTCCTGTTAGTTTATGTCTATTATGGTAAAGGAGAATTTTTAGAGGTTGAACTTGATTTTGGGACGTGGTCAAAATTCGCTGGTGTCAGGTGGTAGTAGGATCGTTCAGGGCGGCGTGAAGATCCCCCTAAGGGCCAGTAACACCTACAACACAACATGTTTGTCACCCTTCACTACACATGGGGCTGAGGCAGAGGGGAGAATAGATAAAGAAGGGGGGTGGGAAGAGAGGAGAGTAGGGAGGAAGAAGAGGGGATAGGAAAGAAGGGAGAAGGAGAGGAGAGTGGAGAGAAGGGGGGAAGAGGAGGGGATAGGAGAGAAGAGAGGAAGAGTGGGAGAAAAGGGGGGAAGTGGGGAGACGATGAAGGAAGAGACGGTAGAAGAGGGGTAGAGAGAAGAGAGTGGTAGAGAAGGGGAGAGAAGGAGAAAAAGCGGAGGTAATGGAGAGAGAGAGAGATGAGTAGAGATGATAGAGAGAGGAAATAAGAGAGACAGAGTTTTAGAGTCGAGAAAAGAGAGAGAGAAGGGGAGATAAAAGAGGAGAGAAAGGGGTAGAGATGGAAGAAAAGAGAGAGAGAGAGAAAAGGGGTAGGAGACGGGAGAAAAGAGAGAGAGAGAAAGAGAGAGAGGAGAGACGGGAGGTGAAAAGAAAGAGAGAAAAGGGGTAGAGATTGGAGAAAGAGAGAGAGAGAGAGAGAGAGAGAGAGAGAGAGAAAAGGGGTAGAGACGGGAGAAAAGAGAGAGAGAGAGAGAGAGAAAAGGGGGTAGAGACGGGAGAAAAGAGAGAAAGAAAGTGAGAGAATCTTGAGGCAGATCAAGTTGAAATTGTCTCCATGTTAGTTTAATACCATAACTCACCTCCTCCTGTAAACTTTTCCTCCGATAATAACAATACATTCTCCCTCACATTGTTTACTTGTTTATTGAAACGACTTTGAAGTAAATAAAGACAGTAGAGACGATACCCTGAGTGTACTGTAGGTTCTGTTTTACGATAATAGTGAATATCGATATTATTTATCTAATTGGTGAACGGCTGTGTGTGTGTGTGTGTGTGTGTGTGTGTGTGTGTGTGTGTGTGTGTGTGTGTGTGTGTGTGTGTGTGTGTGTGTGTGTGTGTGGCACTGTTAAATTGAGATGTTTCTTTCTGTTTCGTTATCTCTTTCTATTTCTCCCTGTCACCTCTTTTCTTTTCCTTTCTTTTTCTCCCCGCTTTCTTTCTCTTTCTCCCTCTCTTTCTTTATCATCCGTTTTCTTTATTCAACTCTCTCTTTCTCTTCATTTCTCTTCATTTCTCTTCTCTTTGTCTCACTCGTGGTCCTTCATCTTCAGGAGGGCGGAGGTGTGGATGAGAGGGTCAGGAAGGTTACTTGAGGCTGTGAAGGACACCGGGTCGATACCTCGATAGAAAAGTAATGTTGATAATATGTGTGTGTGTGTGTGTGTGTGTGTGTGTGTGTGTGTGTGTGTGTAAGACTTCTGCTGCTGGTTCTAATGTTCCTCCTACCACAAGGGAGGATCGCTACCGCTGGCAGAAGATGTGGCGAACGTTTGTTTGGCTAAAAGTATCCATAAGGGAATCGTTTTATGTTGGAGGGGGGGGGGGATGCCAGACA
The DNA here is from genome assembly GCF_018991925.1 of Homarus americanus. Taxonomy (NCBI): domain Eukaryota; kingdom Metazoa; phylum Arthropoda; class Malacostraca; order Decapoda; family Nephropidae; genus Homarus; species Homarus americanus. The sequence continues at coordinate 66,047 of NW_024731829.1, read as the reverse complement.
GTGGTAAGCTTTATGGTACGAGCATAAGTGTTTTGTTAATGTTATTGTTATTGTACCACGGGTTGTATACACCAGCTGTTGGTAGTGGTGATGTTCTTTGAGTGCCAAGATGACTACACCAATACATATCTAAATGATGCATATATTCCTACCAGCGGTTATAAATACTGTACAAGGCTGCCGCGCCACCATGCTGCTAAGAACACCGTGAGTTTGTATAGTACAGGTGTTAATTACTTACGGTGATTACTCTTACCTGGTGATAAACTTGTATGATACCTGACACTGACCCAAGAGTTATAACATCTATGGGTGTAAACAATCTATGACAAGTGTATGTTAAGTCCTACATGTTATCTTCTACCTCACTCTCTGTTTCTCATCTACTGTTCCTCCTTTATCTCTCCCTCTCTCTCTCTCTCTCTCTCTTTTTTTTGCTTCTATCATTCTCCATCCACATCCAAATTATATTTTTTTTTACTCTTCAACTTACATCTGACTCTCTTCTTCTTTGGCCCTAACACAGTGATCTCCCCTCTATTTATCCCTCTCATCTCCTTCCACACCACTTTTAATCTGTCTCCTTTCTCCCTGTTTCCTCCCAAACCTCCCTGGTTCCTCCTCACAACACACAGCTGCACCAGTAGATGTCAACATGAAGAAGACTTATGCTGGTATAGCCTTTCTTCTTCTTCTTCTTCTTCTTCTTCTTCTTCTTCTTCTTCTTCTTTCTACTTCTTTCTATCATTCTTTCTTTCTTTTTCTTTGTTCTTCCTTCTTCTTCTTCTTCCTTCTTCTTCTTCCTTCTTCTTCCTTCTTCTTCTTCCTTCTTTTTCTTCCTTCCTCTTCTTCCTTCTTCTTCCTTCTTCTTCTTCCTTCTTCTTCCTTCTTCTTCTTCTTCTTCTTTATTCTTCCTTCTTCTTCTTCCTTATTCTTCCTCCTTCTTCTTCTTTCTTCTTCTTCCTTCTTCTTCCTTCTTCTTCTTCCTTATTCTTCTTCCTTCTTCTTCTTCTTCCTTCTTCTTCTTCTTCTTTATTCTTCCTTCTTCTTCTTCCTTATTCTTCCTCCTTCTTCTTCCTTCTTCTTCTTCCTTCTTCTTCCTTCTTCTTCTTCCTTATTCTTCTTCCTTCTTCTTCTTCTTCTTCTTCTTCTTCTTCTTCTCTTCTTTCTTCTTCTTCTTCTTCTTCTTCTTCTTCTTCTTCTTCTTCTTCTTCTTCTTCTTCTTCTTCTTCTTCTTCTTCTTCTTCTTCTTCTTCTTCTTCTTCTTCTTCTTCTTCTTCTTCTTCTTCTTCTTCTTCTTCTTCTTCTTCTTCTTCTTTACCCAGTCACTCTCCCACCACCATCACTACCACGATTGATGGACGCGATAATACCTGGGTCACTAATACCTTACTTACACTGATGTCGACTTTATCGCTGGTCATAACGAAAGGATCAGTAGGGTTGTATTGCGGTGTTGAGTAATAGTCTGACTTGGGAGTTAATGTCCTTACAGTGGTGAGTTAAGGATGTTGAACCTTATTTACTGTTTGGTTATGGTGATGCAAATTAAGAAAAGGTCTGTTATTTACCGTATTTACCTGTATTACACCTTCCAGTCATAGGGTAAAAATTACAGTAAAAAATATAGTTTACGTAAAATTGTAGGATAATGTTTGATATTTTTTGGGGAAGATATTTTGTAATTTGTGACTTTAGAACTCAAAACCGGGATTAAAATATTAATTTTATATTTTTGTTTTGTTTTTTTACTAGAGGATTACGGACTTATTTTCTTTTTCTATTTGTTTTTTGTTGTTTTTTATTTAAGAATTATGGACTTATTTCTTATCTATATTTTTTTTTACTTAGAATTATAGACTTTTTTAATCTATATTTTTATTTTGTTTTGTTTTGCTTTTGTTTTTTTGCTTAAGAATTACGTAGTTTAATTCAACCTTCGCCGGTGTGGCTCGTTCTCCTGTTGTCCTGAATTTACATCTTGAGTCTTTCAATTTCCAGAACTGTCGGGGAGTGAGACACATTCCTCAGTTCGACCATTAAAATGTCCTGTTGATTCCTCGCCTCAGTGGCCAGGAAGTGACACCTGATGTATTACCTCCTACTACTCTTAGCCACTTATCTGTCTGTCTGAGTGTCTGTCTGTCTGTCTGTCTGTCTGTCTGTCTGTCTGTCTGTCTGTCTGTCTGTCTGTCTGTCTGTCTGTCTGTCTGTCTGTCTGTCTCTCTCTCTCTCTCTCTCTCTCTCAGTATTTCAATTAAGTCACCCAGCGTAATCGTACCCTTAACCTAACCTAAGAACAAAAAAGAAAACAAAAACAACGACAAAAAACAACACACAAACAAAAACAAGATGTTATTTGTAATTTCCACTGATGTTTTCCCTCCACGTGTTCCACTATTACGTCACTTTCCTTTACATCAAGACCAAGTTAGGTTTCCTCAGACTGCTAGACGCGCCGCTGCTTCAATTAAAATATGTATGAATTCTACTCGTTATGCTTGTTAGTTTTACAGAGGCAACATTTACACCTAAAGGCTTGGATGGATTTACATTTCCTCAGATCCCAGGAAAAAATAAAATAAAATAAAATTGACGTTTTTAGCTGTGGGGTAAAAGAGGGAGGTAAGATTAGGGAGGCAGAGGGTGGTGGGATTAGGGATGAAGTGGAGGGATGAGGGAGTGTTGTGCAGAGAGGTGGAAGAGAGGAGGGGTAGGAGAGTGAGAATGGGATGGTTGGGGATGGGGGATTAGGTTGAGAAAGGGAGGAATATAGATATGTAAATAAGAATGGGGATGTGGATAGGCGGAGGTGAGGTTGATGGGGGGAGGGGGGGATGGGTTGGGGATGAGGAAGGGGGAAGAGGTAATGGCATGAAGGAAAGGAGGTGAGAAGGATGGAGATGGAGGTTGAGGTGATGAAGATGATGAGGAAGAGAGTGAGGAGTGAGGTGGAAGATAAACACTAACCCACCCGCTGCTCTCACCGCCCTCTCACCTCTCACCATGCCCCTCACCTCACCCCCACTTCATGCCTCCCCACTATGCCTCCCCACCTCATCTCTCACCTCGCACCTCACCATGCCTCCTCACTATGCCTCCCCACCTCACCTCACCTCGCACCTCACCATGCCTCCCACCTCACCTCCCTCAATTATGCCTCCTCACTCATGCCTCTCACCTGCAACCTCCCCACTATGCCTGTACCTCACCTCCTCACCTCACCTCCCACTATGCCTCCCACTCACCTCCCCTGACCATGCCTCCCACCTCACCTCCTCAATTATGCCCCCACTCATCTCCCCACCTCACTCACCTCACCTCACCTCCTCACCATGCCCCACCTCACCTCACTATGCCTCCCCACCCACCTCCCCACCTCACCACCTCACCTCACCTCCCCACCATGCCCCCACCATGCCTCCCACCTCACCACCTCACCTCACCTCCTCACTCATGCCCTCCCACCAAGGCCTCCCACCTCAACCTCCTCACTATGCCCTCACCTCACCTCCCACCATGCCTCCCACCTTACCTCCTCAATTCTCACTCACCTCCCTTCACCTCACCCCTCACTATGCCTCAATTTCACCTCCTCACTATGCCTCCCCACTCCCACCTCACCTCACCACCTCCTCACCTCACCTCCTCGACCATGCCTCCCCACCATGCCTCACCTCACTCACCTCCTCACCTCACCTCCTCACTATGCCTCTCACTATGCCTCTCACTCGCACCTCTCACTATGCCTCTCACTCTTACCTCTCACTCTCACTGCCTCTCACTCTCACTAACTGCCTTTACAAGCATGTTGATGTGTTTGTGTTTTTATTCATTCTTTATGTCTTCTTTTCCTTCTGATGTTCTCACGTTTTTCTTGTCACATTTTCAACAAATATTCCGGGTTCTTTTCACTTGTGTTTTAGTCTGCTTTTTTTTTTTACTAAACGTGAATTTCTTATAGTGTTTTTTATTTTATTTTTTGTTTTTTTAGTCATGACTTTTCTTATTCCAAAAGAAAATATCCTATTTTTTTGTTTGCCTCGTGAGATTTCCCTTTATTATTATTATTGTTATTATTATTATTATTATTATTATTATTATTTTGGCTTGTGTTTTTATTAACTATCTAAAGCCTTTAACCTGGCAAGAGATATTTTGAAAGAATCTTATTCACTTTTTATTGGCGTCAACTCAGGTAAATCCTCAACACTTTCCTACGTTAATTTTGTTGATAATTCTGTGATTTTTCTTTTCGTTTTTTTCTCTCAAAGTTTATCTAGATTTCCTTTTGATCTTTAATTGGCTTCTTGTTAACTTAGGGACAAAAGAAAGAATTATTTCACCTGATGATTTAAGACCCTAACGGTACCTGGGAGATTAGGTTAGGTTAGATTAGGTTATGTTATGTTCGGTTAGATTAAGTTAGGTTAGGTTAAGTTAGGGTGTCTTTCATTGGGTCAATATTTATTAGTGTTTGATGGTAGTAGAATATTATGACACACGTAATTAAAACAGCGAACACCCGACGCTGGTGATATATTGGGCATGATTAAACGACTATTGCATTAGCCAGGCTTTCATCAGCGCCATTATAAACAACAATGGCCGCCAGGGTGCTCCATCATAAACACTGTGGCTGTACTCATTGTGTTTAGTGTTGTGTGTAGGTGACTCCCTTAACACCTGGAGGGGAGGAGTTATGGAGCTGAGAGAGAGACAGACAGACAGACAGACAAACAGACAGACATAGACAGACAGACAGGGTAGCTTGTAATCTGGTAAGAAATAGCCTGTATGCGTCGGATAATTCTGTTTCTTTGTCATATAAGAATATTTTTGTGTCTATATATAAAACCCTTTTGTAGTCACAACAGAATATACGGTATAGTGATATAGCTTCTCATTGCAAAAAAATATTCCAACGTAATATAAGTACAGGTATATAAACATCCTTTGAGTACAGTTACGGATACAAATAGTTACAGGTAGAAATAGTAACAGGTAGAAATAGTTACTAGAAATTTCATGACAAATTTCAGGATCAGGTAAAAATCCGGTCAAAATGCCTTGTAAACATTGTGAGGAAAGTTGTGTATTTATTTCACTCACATCAAAAGCTGGATACATTATAGTGTGTCGCCTCTCATCTCCTCTACTCCCATGAACTGTAAATAACTGTAAACCTCAGCTGCCAGTTGTGTAAATATGATGTTTACATGTCGAAAAACCTACTGTTGTTTACACTTCTCTGAATCCTTTGTCTGGGATATACACAAACTGCTGTTGGGTTCGCCTTTAAGGAAAAAATTGACATTTTAGAAAATATTGTGGACGGATTCTGTTTTTGTTGGTGATTGAGACTGCAGGCAGGTCACATGGGGGAGTTGTTTCTGTGTTGTTATTTTTCATGTACACACTATTTATAAACACACGTATACACACACTCAAAACATAGACACGCACACACCTTCCATAGATACAAACATACGTACACATACTTATATCCACCCAAAAATGCAACATTTCCTCTAAAACACACAAACACATATTTCCTTCAACACACACACACACACACACACACACACACACACACACACACACACACACACACACACCACGAAAGTTACCCCCAGAGAGAGAAGTTACATGCAGGCGAAACCACAATTGGCATTTCCTGGAGCAGAGGGTGAACACAGTAATCCATAAAACAGTAGATCATCCAACCATCCTCGCTCAAGGCTCGTTTCTCCAGTCATCCAAGAATAAATTCGTGTCCATTAACCGGTTACAATTTACACTAAAACCTCACAGATATTTCTATTAACCGGTTGTGTTAGTCGCTTGAGGTTTGAGTGTCCTGTTATGGCTGTTAAAATTTCATCGCCACCATTATCTATGACACAAGGCTCAATTCTCTCTCTCTCTATCTGTGGTATATTTTACGTTTATTACGGGTAAAGGACCAGTCATATGTGGAGTGATAAAACCTTCAATCATTTATGAGAGAATTGAAGTGGAGTTAGAGGAGAATATAACACACATACATACATACATACATACATACATACGTACATACATACATACATACATACATACATACATACATACATACATACATACATACATACAGTTCCTCCATTACTACTTCTCCCTCATACTCGGGATTTGTTCTGTATTTGATGTATGCTCTCTGTGTATAGTGTATATATGTGTGTTCTAGGAAGTTGTATACATCTTTTCTGGGAACTGTCTACAAGTGCTCTGTGGGAAAACTGTGTACATGTGTTTTGGAAAGTTTTGTACATCTGTTTTGGAAGCATGAATGTAATTGTTTTGGGAGGCTGTGGATATCTGCTGTTGGAGGCTGTGTATGTCTACTATGGGAGGCTGTGTACATCTGCTATGGAAGGCTGTGTACATCTGCTATGGAAGGCTGTGTACATCTACTATGGGAGGCTGTGGAAATCTGCTGTGGGAGGCTGTGGATATCTGCTGTGGGTGGCTGTGGATATCTGCTGTGGGAGGCTGTGTATGTCTACTATGGGAGGCTGTGTACATCTACTATTGGAGGCTGTGTACATCTGCTATGGGAGGCTGTGTACCTCTGCTATGGGAGTCCGTGTAGCTATGCTATGGGACTCTATGTATATACCTGCTGGGGCTGTCTATTGAAATTGTTGATTCCACTTTACCCAATACATTATTTGGACGTTCAATCATACTCTCGTTTACGATAGAGAAAACATTTATTTACCGTCATCCAGCCGAAAGGTATACAAATGTACCTTCTATACCGTAAACGGGAACATCACTGGATTGAATGGTTGCATCAGGGATTAAACACACAGTTGAAAATATACGGTCTATATATATATATGGGATTCCTGCCTACCTAGCAATATTTCAGTGACCCTTATTATGTGTGTGTGTATGTGTGTGTGTGTGTGTGTGTGTGTGTGTGTGTGTGTGTGTGTGTGTGTGTGTGTGTGTGTGTGTGTGTGTGTGTGTGTGTGTGTGTTATTATTTGTATGTTTGGTTCAGTATCCACCAACTATTGTCATTCTTATTTTCATGGTCAGCTGTTCATAGGTAATTTAAACTATTATTCTGCTGTCTGTTTCACTCAAGTCACTCTACTCGCTATTCCACCTCCTGTTATTAAAAAGGTAATGAACCGTCAAACAAACAGACCTTCCCCCTCCCTTTCATATCCTTTTTTTGTTTGTTTCTTTTCATCTGTTGACAGTGAAACTCTCGGCGTGTTCAGTTTTATTTCCGCCTGTGTGTGTGTGTGTGTGTAGTTCTTGAAATTTGAGAAGAAAAGACACTTCCTCATATGGTCAAAGTAATGTTTATTTTCTTCTATAAGGTGTGCGATAATTTCTAACTCGGTATTATGAGGGAATTAAGTCTAGTCTCCTTGTGTGTTATGGGTGTGTCATGTGTATATGTGTATGTGTAATGTGCTATGTGTATGTGTTATGTGTATGTGTTGTTTATGTGTTATGTTTAGGTTTTTTAGTATGTATGTGTTATGTGTATGCGTATGCGTAATATGTATGGATTTTGTGTGTTATGTATCTTCTTGTGCGAATTCCTGAACCAAACTACATTCCGCGAGATATGACAACAACTACCACCACAACAGCTAACCCCGCCCCCAGCAGGTGAAATAAGCAGGTGAGAGGGAGGGAGGGAGGGCTAATCTGCATGTGATCCCTAAAGAATGGGGTGGATGGTAGCTGACGTTTTAGTGGAGGAGCATCAATCAGTGCACACCAGGCCCAAATGCGCGTGGATTCTGCATATTCACAGCGAGAACGCCCACTTGTCCCCTCTGAGAGCCTTCCAGGTAAGGGCCGCTCACTCACCTTGGTACACACCTTAGAGAGCTTCCAGGAACTGATGTGCTACTTGTCTCTCAGCAGGTATCTCCCCCTGGTGTGTGTGTGTGTGTGTGTGTGTGTGTGTGTGTGTGTGTGTGTGTGAAATTTCTTCTCCATATCATCCGTTAAATAGAGGTTTCACTGTATGATCTTATGGATAAAGCATTCTCTGATTGGTCTATTTTGCCATGACGTCAGAAGTTAGGCGTGATTTGATTGGTTGCAATAGTGTTCTTTCCCTTCTGGACGGCCATTGACCTCCACAAGACGAGTCGGAATTAACCAATATCGCGAGCTTGGTGGTGTAGCTGTGTTATTACTGGTGAGGCTTTACTCTCTCTCTCTCTCTCTCTCTCTCTCTCTCCTCTCTCTCTCTCTCTCCCTCTCTCCTCTCTCTCTCTCTCTCTCTCTCTCTCTCTCTCTCTCTCTCTCTCTCCTAGCCAGGGAGTAGCTACACTAAAGTGAGCCACCTACAAAGTGTAGACAATAATGGCTCGCTCGTGTAAGCCACAATCCCGGCCACTTTCACCTTCCACTTAATTTAACTTCAGCTTTTACCATTTTCCCAACCCCCTACCCAACCCTCCCATCCCTCCCTCTCCTCCTCCCCTCCCACCCCTCCTCCATCTCCCCCCTCCCCCTAAAAGAGTGACCAGAATTATTACGAATATATTATAAAGGAGAGTGTTATTAAGGTTAGTGAGGCCATAAGTAAGGTGGGTAGAGTTTTACCTGTGTGGTTTTATAATTGATTGTAATTTAATTTAACAGGTAATGGTTAGATAGTTCGCAGGCAGAGTAAGTAGAGAGAGAAAGAAAACAAGAGAGAAAATAGATAGGAAACAGATAAATAGACAGACGTGCGATAGATAAATAGACAGACGTGCGATAGACAAATAGACAGAAGCACCACAGACAAATAGACAGACGTTCCCACACAGCTGTCTACTTGATATGACTGACGCTCGTACGAATCGGAAATAACCGCGTTTATTTTGCTCGCTGCTCATGACTTCTTTGTGCAGGTGTCAGTTACAGGTGAGGCTCGGATTATATCCCCGCGGCGGGCAGAGGAGAAGAAAAGAAGAGGTGGAAAAGAGGGAAGAAAAATACGTGATGAATAGCTGGACGTAGTGCAAGTGGGGAGAGAAATTACAGGATCAACTGAACATTAGACACCCCACCCTCGACCCCCAGTTATTTCACTTTAAGATTATCACCTTAAAGCTAATCTAATCTAATCTAATCTAATCTAACCTAACCTAACCTTAACCTAATATAACTTAACCAGAGAGAGAGAGAGACAATAACCAGGTCACATTACACTACCACCCGGAAATAGTCAGCCACACACTAGTAAACATTCAGCGGTGAGCGTCACGTTAAGTCGAGGCACCAGATAATTTTATTACTGGTTGAATCGAAATCGAATTTGTTGCTCGAAATGTGATGGTAATTGGCTGACCAACTTAAAGGTGACTTTAGGACCACTACACAACTAAACCATTGGAGTAAGTGACTATAGGACCATTGGATACGTGTACCATTGGAGTAGTGACTATAGGACCATTGGATACGTGTCGCATTGGAGGAGTGTGTTTGTTGACGCCGACACGAGATAATCTGGTGTAGTGGTTCAGTCACCTGTTTTCAGTAGGAGGTAACACGAGCAGGTGTACGATACTGGAGAACTTTCCGTAGGTGAAGTCTTGATGAACTGACACCTTCCCTAAATCTTTCAGGCACACACACACAACACACACACACACACACACACACACACACACACACACACACACACACACACACACTTCTCTGTACTGCGATGCTCTATTGAACTCTTCCAGTCTTTGATATCCACAAATTCTAAGGTGTTAAGTTATTAAAAGAGATTAAATGATCATTCTAGTACCTTGAGAACATCAAAGGTGTGGTGGCCGGAGTGGTGAAGCATTGGAGTATAATTGGGGTAAAATATCTTGACCATTACTGCTGGTATGGAAGTAATGACAGGACTAACGTGTGTGTGTGTGTGTGTGTGTGTGTGTGTGTGTGTGTGTGTGTGTGTTGATATTATGGGGACTTCTCTGGGACACTGTTTGATTCCTAGGATACTGTGGGACTTTCTGGGATATTTTCGGGCTTCCTGGGACCCAAGTGAAGTAAGAAATTCAAGATGGCCGGAGGGAACCACAAGAGTGAACTAACTGGTGGTCGATCCTTCCCTTAACTCCATCAGAAAGCTGTCACCTCCTCCTGCTTGCTGGGGTGAAGGAGGTCGTGGAGGCCAGGGTGTGTGGACGAGGCGTGTGGACAAGGCGAGAAAATTAGATGTATTCTGTGTTTAGCGAGGCAGGTCGTGGGTCGGACGTGTGCAATGGCGGTGTGTAAGTGGGCTGTCCTGGGCAAGTGTTGGGAGAGCCCAGCCCAGCCCGGTGCAGCGACCACTACATACTGTGCTGAATATTGGTGTAATTAAACTATACATACATACATACATACATACATACATACATACATACATACATACATACATACAAAAAAAGGTATTTGTTTATTTTGTCTGGTATCAGAATGGCCACACAAGCACACACTCGTATACTGTTTGGCGACGTCAAGTTCATATTGTCTCGGTCTGGTGGTGCTGAACATTGTCTCTGTGTTGTGTAGTTTTATCTTTATTTGGTATATTTATGGACTGTCAAGGCTCGTGGTATTTCGCTGTCACGTTCATTCTCAACACTCTTATATTGTACTCTCTCTCTCTCTCTCTCTCTCTCTCTCTCTCTCTCTCTCTCTCTCTCCCTCTCTCTCTCTCTCTCTCTCTCTCTCTCTCTCTCTCTCTCTCCTCCTTATTAGTTCCTCCTCTTCCTCTACCTCTACGCTTCACCTCACAGTCACATCAAGAACTATGCCAACTTGACTAACTCACAGCCCATGGCGTTACTCTCCATTTCATAATAACATAATTTCCCCCCAAATAACGTTCCTCTGTTATTTTGCCTGCAGTGTCGGATTTTTCTGGTTGGAGGAACACTTGAGTCAGACGCCTAGTGAGCCTTAAGTCAGTGTAAGAGCACACGAGGTTGACTACTATCAGATCTTTTCTTGTGACAAGTGACAGCTGTGTGGGATCAATGCCAAGGTTTCTTTTTTTTTCCCTGACTTGGTACTGCAATATTTGGTGCAGTGTTGTTCCGTCAGCTGCTGGAGAGGACGACTTTTCTCTCTCTCTCTCTCTCTCTCTCTCTCTCTCTCTCTCTCTCTCTCTCTCTCTCTCTCTCTCTCTCTCTCTCTCTCTCTCTCTCTCTCTCTCTCTCTCTCTCTCTCTCTCTCTCTCTCTCTCTCTCTCTCTCTCTCTCTCTCTCTCTCTCTCTCTCTCTCTCTCTCTCTCTCTCTCTCTCTCTCTCTCTCTCTCTCTCTCTCTCTCTCTCTCTCTCTCTCTCTCTCTCTCTCTCTCTCTCTCTCTCTCTCTGTCAGAGGTGCACACTACGGGTTATATATGAGGAACTTCACACCACACGCTCCACCCCACAACGTTTGCCATGTCGAAGTCTCTGAGATTTAAGATGAATTTTCAGCCATGTAGGAGCCAACCAGACACTGCACTCGGCCATGAAGGAGCCAACCAGACACTGCACTCGGCCATGAAGGAGCCAACCAGACACTGCACTCAGCTATGTAGGAGCCAACCAGACACTGTACTCAAACGTATTTTTTTTGTGGGTCATCTGTTCATTAACCACCACAAACTTATTTCAGTCAAAGAAGTCTCTACTTATTAATGAGTTGGGACACATGGAATGATTCACCCATAATGTACTGTTCAAATAGTAGTTTTAGGAGTAAAGTCGTAGTCTACTTTGATTGAAAATAAATTCTACATCTCTAGAGAACAATGGTTCCCTGTTTGCTCATCTCGGTGTCTGTACACACATTATATATATATATATATATATATATATATATATATATATATATATATATATATATATATATATATATATATATATATATATATATATATATATATATATATATATATATATATATAATCTGTTTTTTTATATGAATTGCCCTTCCTAAAATTTTCACTTTCCAGTTGGAAAACTGTCTCGCAAAAGTTATCACATTAAATGGATGTATTGAATTACCATAATAACATTACATTCGGGTATTTGCCGAGGTTTAGGAGTCAAACCAGAGTGAAAATTAAACCATGTTTTATCCAGAACATGACGCTTCCTGGTGGACACGTGTACACGTTACCATACCAGTACTACTGTAGTATCGTGCTGGGGTGACGGCTCATAGTGAGGCTCACATGATCACACTGTCCTCAGCCATGGCGCTGTACAGTAGTTGCTGCTCGTAAAAACTCATAACTCAATAATGTTTTCCTTCCATCTTTTGCTGAATTTCGTTGTCGTTATCTTTCATTGCTATCACACGTCTCTCCTGTTGGTTGTTCCCTCACGTCACTTGTGTCTTGCAGTACACAAGGACATTATTAACACTGCCGGATGAAACGACAGTAACTCATTACTTAGTTACTTCAAGGTGTTAAACTTACACACATATCAGAACTAACTCCTACTCCCGTCCAACACCTCCCAAACCTCTTCCAACCCCTTCTGCCTCGTCTCTATACCTCCCAGCATCTTCCAACCCCTTCTACCCCTTCCCAACACCTCCCAACATCTTCCAACACCTCCCAAGCCTCTTCCAACACCTGCCAAGCCTTTTCCAACCCCTTCTACCCCTTTTCCAACCCCTTCTACTCCCTTCCAACACCTACCAACCAACATCTTCCAATACCTCCCAAGCCTCTTCCAACACCTTTCAAACCTTTTCCAACCCCTTCTACCCCTTTCCAACACCTCCAAAATCAGGAAAATGTGACTCATAAATCACCACGAGTCTATTAAACGTAGCTCACTATTTAACTAATTCAACTTAGGAGGAGTTTGCTATTACACCCCACGTGAACACATCTAATTCCGGGTTACGTAACCTCCATCCGTGTCCAGGGAAAATTAGCTCCTAGTCTAACTAATTCAACCAAAACTTTGACTTACATTTACCCTCGGGAGATCATGAGGTAATTCAGTGTTGTGTAAAGTCGTCGTGAAGCCTAGTGTTTGAGCCTATTATGGGAAAGTACTTACCTGGTCTCTCCGTCTCTCCGTCCTCTTGTGGGAGAGATAGATAGAGATAGGGAGTGATGAAAGGAGGAGAGAGTGAAAGAGATTAGAGATAGAAGCAGAGAGGGAGAAAAGGAGGAAGAGAGAGAAAGAGATAGAGATAAATGCGTGGAGGGAGAAAGAGATATTAAGGTAGGTAGAGGAGTGAGCACGACAGGGACAGGAGGAAAAGGAGGAGAGATAGACAGAGAGAGAGACAGATATAGAGGCAAAGAGGGAGAAAGAGAGAGTATGGTAGGGAGGGATTCAAACGATAGACAGGTGGAAAAGGAGGAGAGACAGATGGAGGCAGGGAGAGAGAGAGAGAGAGATTTGAATTCGTGATGCCATGTTTACATAAGATCATGAGAATGTTTCTGAGAGTGTTTTTGTCTCAATGTGTTATAAGGCTTTTATCCCCCGACTCAAGTATCATATTATGCTCGTATAGTGTTTTTGTCTGTGTTTATGTCTGTGTTGTATGCGTCTTGTGTATTTGTTAATTGTGCGTGTGTGTGTGTGTGTTTTTTTGTTATTTGCTTTCTATGGACTACAGGAGACACACACACGTGACATTGTTCTCTGATAGTGTGTCCAGGTAAGTATTTCCTCGGCCACACACCGAGGACAACACTCTCTCTCTCTCTCTCTCTCTCTCTCTCTCTCTCTCTCTCTCTCTCTCTCTCTCTCTCTCTCTCTCTCTCTCTCTCTCTCTCTCTCTCTCTCTCTCCACACAATGAGAACAACAGTCTCACTCGCCCAGGTAAACTGTCTCTCGAGAGTTATCAAGCATGAATTTATGTCTGCAACTGACACCTCCTGCAGGAAGGTCACCCCGCTGGGGCCTGGGTCTTGATGCTACTGAACTTATATTGTGCTCAAGTGGAAGAAGATACTTACCTTTGATTCAAGAAACACTCAAGTTGCAATCAAGTGGTTGTCAAGGCTCAGATTATGTATACTTTGGATTTTAAAATATGCATAACTCCCAAGTGGCAGAAGTAACACTCAAGTAGCAATCAGGTAGCAATCAAGACGTAGAGGGTGTGCAATTTGGGTTTCGGAATACGTGTAGAATTTAAGTGGCAGGAGAGATGAGTATCTTTAACTTAAGTGGTAACCAAACTTAACTTAACCCCTCCTCCCTTCAGATAACGCTCCGAGTGTTTAATTATCAGGTGAAATAATTTGGGGTGTGTAATCTTCATGTGATCCAATATTTTTTAATACCCTTAAAAAAAATTAAGGTAAAGGTATGTTAATGAGTAGTTAAACACCATAAAAGTGATATTATTCATAGCCAATAATGCGTTTGTCTGAAAAAGTTTACTCCCTATGAATAGCTTAACCAGTGTGAGAGGTTATTAATTGACAATATAAAAAAGTCTGTGTGTCAGTGTGTCGCCACTCGCCAGACGGGATGCACCGCTAGACCTCTCGCGCACCACCCGGCCAGCCCCTATGAAAGTCTACGGTCAAAACAACTCACATTTCACTTACTCTGCTCGCACCGGTCCAACATATTATTTTATTGATTTTAACATTATTATATCATTGATCATTGGTGTGTGTGTGTGTGTGTGTGTGTGTGTGTGTGTGTGTGTGTGTGTGTGTGTGTGTGTGTGTGTGAGAGAGAGAGAGATATGATTGGGTTATTAACTGACAATATAAAAATGTCGTGTGTCAGTGTGTCGCCACTCGCCAGACGGGATGCACGGCTAGACCTCACACGCACCACCCGGCCAGCCACTGTGAAAGTCTACGGTCAACACAACTCACATTTCACTTACTCTGCTCGCGCCGGTCCAACATATTATTTTATTGATTTTAATATTATTATATCATTGGTCATTGGTGTGTGTGTGTGTGTGTGTGTGTGTGTGTGTGTGTGTGTGTGAGCACTTTACCACCCGATTATTTCTGTTGTTGTCCATCACAGTCACGGTATTCATGTGATACACCGATTGATATTTTAATGAAGTGTGGAGAGAGACAGATAGATATACAGGGAGAAATGTAGTTGGGTTTAGGTTAGGTTAGGCTTGGTTTGGTTAGGTTAGGGTAAGTTTGGTCAGGGTAAGTTAGGTTAGGTTAGGTTAGGTCAGGTCAGGTTTAGTTAGGTTAGGTTACACCAATCAATAAAAAAATCCATAGCTCGCTTGGAAAGGCTAACAGAGATTAAACCTCCATCTCTTCGTCTGTTTTCCCTTTGTGATTTTATTTACTTTTTTTTGGTATTGTCAATCACGTCAAGAGAGCTCGAGTGTCCTTCAGGTGTAGCACAAGCTGTTAGGGTCCTCACTCACCTGTTGGACACCTGCTGGTATGGGAAACATTTACAATCAGAAATTTTTTTTTGTCTCACAGGTTTGAACATTTATTTTGTGTTATTTAATTTGAGTTTGGAGAACACAATTTGTTTGAGTAGGTTTGGTTTGGTTTGGTTAGATTTGGTTGGGTTTCGTTTGGTTATTTCAGGATAGGTTTGGTTTCGTTTCGTTTCATTTACTTAATTTTGATTAGGTTAGGTTAGTGTTTTAGACATCTTAATCTGTGGAGATAAAAAAGAAATACGACAGAAGATAGAAAAGAAAAATGTTGGAATAAACGACAAGAAATGACACTCAGGTGAAGTTAGAAAAATAATGAAACGTGAGAGAAGTATAATGAGACACAGGTGACAGTATAATGAGAAACAAGTATGATATAACACAGGAAACAGAAAAAGAAGAAGAAGAAGAAAAAGAAGCATGATGAAGAAGAAGAAGAAGAAGAAGAAGAAGAAGAAGAATGATGAAGAAGAAGAAGAAGAAGAAGAAGAAGAAGAAGAAGAAGAAGAAGAAGAAGAAGAAAAAGAAGCATAATGATGAAGAAGCTTAGGAAAAAAATAATGACGGTAAGAAGATCAAAATTTTAACACTAGTCCCGGATGATTTCCCCCCGGTAATAGGATGTACGTACTGAGAAATGTAAAAATTTGACCCAATTTACTAAAATGCGTGAAGATCTTGTGAAAACTGGGGCTCTAAGACGACTCGTGATGTATAGAGAATTTGTGACTTTTGAAGTGATAGAAACGAGAAGATGGACTTTGAGGTTTGGAGGTAATTTTATCTTTTTCTTCTTTTTCTCTCTCTTTATTTCTTAATTTCCTTCTTTTTGTCTTTCTCCCTCTCTTAATTGGATAGATAATGGAGTGAGAGTGACGTAGGCAGGCCATGAGGAGTGGTGATAATTTATTTCCTCTCTCTCTCTCTCTCTCTCTCTCTCTCTCTCTCTCTCTCTCTCTCTCTCTCTCTCTCTCTCTTTTGGCCTCTAACATTACATCTCCTCTTATTTATCCTCTCATCAAATCTTCCCTTCCACACCACTTTTATTCGTCTCCCGTTCCTCCCTCTTTCCTCACCAGCGTTATCCCCCCCTCC
Organism: Homarus americanus; assembly: GCF_018991925.1. Taxonomy (NCBI): domain Eukaryota; kingdom Metazoa; phylum Arthropoda; class Malacostraca; order Decapoda; family Nephropidae; genus Homarus; species Homarus americanus. Next base: position 49,550 of record NW_024731829.1, on the reverse strand, counting down.
ACTGTTATCCTCCACATAGTGTTATCCTCCACACAGTGTTATCCTCCACACAGTGTTATCCTCCACATAGTGTTATCCTCCACATAGTGTTATCCTCCACACAGTGTTATCCTCCACATAGTGTTATCCTCACAGTGTTATCCTCCACACAGTGTTATCCTCCACACAGTGTTATCCTCCACATAGTGTTATCCTCCACACAGTGTTATCCTCCACATAGTGTTATCCCCCACACAGTGTTATCCCGCACATAGTGTTATCCTCACACACAGTGTTATCCTCCACATAGTGTTATCCTCCACACAGTGTTATCCCCCACATAGTGTTATCCTCCACACAGTGTTATCCTCCAGTGTTATCACAGTGTTATCCTCCACATAGTGTTATCCTCCACACAGTGTTATCCTCCACATAGTGTTATCCTCCACACAGTGTTATCCTCCACATAGTGTTATTCTCCACACAGTGTTATCCTCCACACAGTGTTATCCCCCACATAGTGTTATCCCCCACACAGTGTTATCCTCCACATAGTGTTATCCTCCACACAGTGTTATCCTCCACATAGTGTTATCCTCCACATAGTGTTATCCTCCACACAGTGTTATCCTCCACATAGTGTTATCCTCCACACAGTGTTATCCTCCACATAGTGTTATCCTCCACATAGTGTTATCCCCCACATAGTGTTATCCTCCACACAGTGTTATCCTCCACACAGTGTTATCCTCCACCACAGGTATTCTCCACAGTGTTATCCTCACACAGTGTTATCCTCCACATGGTGGTATTCTCACACAGTGTTATCCTCCACATAGTGTTATCCCCCACACAGTGTTATCCTCCACATAGTGTTATCCTCCACACAGTGTTATCCTCCACATAGTGTTATCCTCCACATAGTGTTATCCTCCACACAGTGTTATCCTCCACATAGTGTTATCCTCCACACAGTGTTATCCTCCACATAGTGTTATTCTCCACACAGTGTTATCCTCCCGGTATCATTAATGGCTAAACAGTTCCAAACCTTATTGTCTCGTATTTTTTCACGATTATAATGACGATAATTGAGTTTTTTTTTTTTTGTTAATTTTGACGTGAATGATTTTGGGATGCTTTCTTGTTTAATTGTTTCTTTTTTTGTTAAATGGATTTTGTTAGCGATTTTTTATTGTTTGTTATTATTGAGTAATTTAATGTTTTTTTGTTAAATGTTTTTTGTTAGCGATTTTTTCCCAAAGGATTTTATAGGTCAGTTTTTGATATATTGTAACATGAAAAAGTATTGTATTATTTATTTTAACTCAAACAATAGTGTAGTTATAGGTATTTGTAAATGATAACACCTGACGAAAATCAATCAGGTGAAGAGAGAGCGAGAGAGAGACGTACAGAGAGAGAGAGAGAGAGAGAGAGAGAGAGAGAGAGAGAGAATGAATGAAAAACATGACCAACATTTATCTCTGTCGATACTGATATCTACTCCGAGGATCCGATCTACAGGGACGCTAGTGGGGCTGGGGAGGGACGCTACATAGTATAGTTACGCCAGTTGGGGAGGGACGCTACATGGTGGGGCGGGGACGCTACATAGTGGGGCGGGGAGGACGGGCTGGGGAGACGGTGGGGCGAGGGACGCGGGGAGTGGGACGGCAGTGGGGCTGGGGAGGGACGCTACACGGGGGAGGTGGGCTACGGGGAGGGACGCTACATAGTGGGCGGGGGAGGGACGCTACAGGGGCTGGGAAAGGGGACTGGGAGGGACGCTACATAGTGGGGCTGGGGAGGGACGCTACAGGCTGGGGAGGACGACGCTACATAGTGGGGCGGGAGGACGCTACATAGTGGGGCAGGGGAGGGACGCTACATGGGTGGGCGGGGGAGGACGCTACATAGTACAGGGGCGGACGGTGGGGCTGGGGGAGGACGCTACATAGTGGGGCGGGGGAGGACGCTACATAGTGGGGCTGGGGAGGGACGCCACTGTGGGGCGGGGAGGGACGCTATATGCTAGGGAGGACGCTACATAGTGGGGCTGGGAGGGACGCTACATATTGGGGCTGGGGAGGACGCGGGGAGGGACGGGCGGGGAGGGATGGGGCTGGGGAGGGACGCTACATAGTGGGGCTGGGGAGGACGCTACATACTGGGGAGGACGCCACATAGGGCGGGGGAGGACGGCGGGGGAGGGACGCTACATAGTGGGGCGGGACTGGTGGGGGGGGGAGGGACGCTACATGGGGCTGGGGCAGGGGAGGGACGCTACATATTGGGGCTGGGGGGGACGCCATAGTGGGGTGGGAGGACGCTACATAGTGGGGCTGGGGAGGACGCTACATATTGGGGCTGGGAGGGACGCTATAGTGGGGCGGGGAGAGGACGCTACATAGTGGGGAGGGACGCTAGTGGGGCGGGGAGGGACGCCACATAGTGGGGCGGGGGAGGACGCTACATAGTGGGGCTGGGGAGACTACATAGTGGGGCTGGGGAGGGACGCTACATATTGGGGCGGGGGAGGGACGCCACATAGTGGGACTGGGGGTAGGGACGCCCATAGTGGGGCTGGGGGAGGGACGCTACATAGTGGGGCTGGGGAGGACGCTACATAGTGGGGCGGGGGAGGACCACTGGGGTGGGGAGGGACGCTACATAGTGGGGCTGGGGAGGGACGCTACATCGGGGGAGGACGCTACATACTGGGGGGGGAGGGACGCCACATAGTGGGCCACCACCCCAAGGCCTCCTCCTCCCTCTCCCCCTCTCTCTCTTGTGAAACGAATATCACAAGATGGAAGAATGTCAAGAAGAATGTGGTAATATTACAAGAAATAATAATATATTCATAGCCAAAAAATATGAACATCCCTCCCTCCCCCGTGATAAATGGATAATACACACACACACACACACACACACACACACACACACACACACACACACACACACACACACACACACACTCACATACACATACACACACACACGCTTGGTCACCATCCTATTCAAAATACACATCCCTAACTCAACAAAATACCTGAGATATCACCCGGGGTAACCAACCAACTAACCAACCAAACCAAAACTCATGAAAAAACAAAACGATCGTAATCAAGGGCTATCCTTCTTGAGTTTCTTCTGGCACCTTAGAGACCGAATAGGGAGAATGGTAGGCGCCTCGATAGTGGATACAAAACCCTGTAGTGTTATCCCATATATTTTACTATTTACTATATATAAATATTCCCTTCCCTCCCCCCCCCCAAAAAATATAAATAAACAAAGAAACAACAACCTATATTTAGTTCACAAACACTCGTGGAAGTTCAAAATACTTCAGGTGGAACACAACAAACACTGCGATTTAAAAGTGTCAACAAGACGCTGACGGAACCCAAAACAATCCAACGAGTTCTGGTTCCTGTGATCTGTGGGTGAGGTTCTATCTATCTATCTATCTATCTATCTATCTATCTATCTATCTATCTATCTCTCTGCCTCTCCACCTAATCTCTCTGTGACCAAAAGTTAATCGTCGCCTCAGTTGTGTTGTGAAAATCAAAGCTCAAATTCCTGCCGCGCCGTGATACAGACTACCATGATGGATGATGGCTTTCCTCCCCACCACCTGTATCATTGTCCTGCCCGGCTGAGGTGTTTGGCGGAAATTTGAGGCGGAAATGTTAGGCGGAAAATTGCGGCGATGTATTGATTCATAACCTATATCAGTTGTTGATACGACGAGTAAACAGGACCCCGACATATTGACATTCACTCCGAATATGAGAGACTCCAGGTAAACGTAACCCCGACATACTGACACACACACACACACACACACACACACACACACACACACACTAATTAGGTGCATGTAAGGCAGAGTTTATGTTTGTGATGAAAGATAATGCTAATTGTTCACTCATACACTCAATTACGATTACTGATGACACAATTATGGAAAGAGTTAATGAGCGTCGGGAGATAATTTACATAAAGCGGAATTAAAATGACCTGTAAATGTATACATATTGTAGCGTATATTTACTGTAATTGTTGCTGCTAATAGGAATGTGATGGAGTGAGGGGCTATTTTTACTTGATTAAATAGGAAGAGTGTTCTGTATCAGTATTGTTTGTTTATATATAAGCTTGTCTGTTTAGTAATTGACCTCCATAACAGGTGGTTAAAGTCAGTGGTTATGAATGAAGGTGAGGTCAAACTAGGACACAGCCATGATTGGTAAACTGATTGGATGACCACCAGGGCTTAGGAGATGAAAGAGATGGTTGGTAGGTCGAGCGTTCTGAGATCTGCTGCTGCTGTTATTGCTGTTATTGTGGTTGGTGCTGTTATTAGTGTGGCTGTTATTGGTGTTATTGTGGTTGGTGCTGTTATTAGTGTGGCTGTTATTGGTGTTATTGTGGTTGGTGCTGTTGTTAGTGTGGCTGTTATTGGTGTTATTGTGGTTGGTGCTGTTATTAGTGTGGCTGTTATTGGTGTTATTGTGGTTGGTGCTGTTATTAGTGTGGCTGTTATTGCTGTTATTGTGGTTGGTGCTGTTATTAGTGTGGCTGTTATTGCTGTTATTGTGGATGGTACTGTTATTAGTGTGGCTGTTATTGCTGTTATTGTGGTTGGTGCTGTTATTAGTGTGGCTGTTATTGGTGTTATTATTGTGATTGTTATTGCTGTTATTAATATGGCTGTTGTTTTGCTGTTGCTGTTATTATTGTTGATGTTATTGCTGCTGCTGTTATTGCTGTTATTATTGTGGTTGTTATTGCTGTTATTAATATGGCTGTTGATGCTGCTGTTATTATTATACTTAACACTGCTGCTGTTCAAGTTATTATTTGTTGTTTTTGTTGATGTTAGGTACAATGTTTTCTTGTTATTGTTATTGTTATTGTTGGTGTTGTGGTAGGTAATTGTTATTGTTGTAGTTGGTGATGTGGTAGGTAATTGTTATTGTTGTAGTTGGTGTTGTGGTAGGTAATTGTTATTGTTGTAGTTGGTGTTGTGGTAGGTAATTGTTATTGTTGTAGTTGGTGTTGTGGTAGGTAATTGTTATTGTTGTAGTTGGCGTTGTGGTAGGTAATTGTTATTGTTGTAGTTGGCGTTGTGGTAGGTAATTGTTATTGTTGTAGTTGGCGTTGTGGTAGGTAATTGTTATTGTTGTGGTTGGTGTTGTGGTATGTAATTGTTATTGTTGTAGTTGATGTTGTGGTAGGTAATTGCTATAGGTTGTGGTTGGTGTTGTGGTAGCTAAATGTTGTTGCTGTGGCTACTTTAATGGTAAGTAATGCTGTGGGTGTTGCTGTGAGAGTAGTGTGTCTGTATGATTGTGTTGCACTATTTGTGAATGTATTTACATAGCCTAGTGGGGTCGTCTCTGTAAATACCCCTGTACCACTGTAAATTCCTCTGCACCACTGTAAACATCTATGCACCACTGTAAACATCCCTACACCACTGTAAACATTTCTACACCACTGTAAACATTTCTACATCACTGTACACATTTCTACACCACTGTACACATCTCTAAACCACTGTAAACATTTCTACACCACTGTAAACATCCCTATACCACTTTAAACATCTTTGCACCACTGTAAACATTGCCCCCACCTAGTGTCGACCTACCACACATGTTACCTAAATCTTGGCTTGTTGAGTCGCTCGCGTGAAACACATCTACCTACTTAAGACTCGCTAAATCAGGGGACACAAAGGCTGTTATTGTCGGCTTTGATATTACCATCCGAGGTGTTCATTTACATTTAAATTGACGTTGAATGCTTGTTTTTCCCCGACAGCCAACTCTTGTGGACAGTACTCAGTCAAAGGATACCCGAGTTATATGTAGATTAAATTACTGTAATCCATCCACCTGCCGTCAGTAAAGGTGTAAATGGTGCCTGTCTTCACTACATGACGGGGGATTATGCAGACAGACTTATTGGGTTGTGTTAAAAAAAATTCTGGTGATATGGATAATCTACCTCTCTCTCTCTCTCTCTCTCTCTCTCTCTCTCTCTCTCTCTCTCTCTCTCTCTCTCTCTCTCTCTCTCTCTCTCTCTCCTGTCTCTCTCTCTCACCCTCTCTGTTAATCTCTCAAACACTCTGAATATATCAAATATTTGCCTCCAGAAAATTGCTCTCAGAATAAAGGACATGAAAAAGAAGAGAATAAAATAGAATCCTTTGAGAAGCAGCAGAGGAGGAGGAGGAGGAGTAAGAGGAGTAAAAGGAGGAGGAGGGGAGCGAGGAGGAGGAGGAATAGGAGGAGGAGGAGGAGGAGGAGGATCCAAGCCTGAAAGAATTACGAGAAGAAAAAAAATGGACGGGAATCTGAAGCCTGATATGTTTTTTATTAGTGAAGATAGACAGAGAGAGACAGAAGGGAGACAGCGAGGAGAGATGGGGAGAGATAGACGTGAGGGAGACAGGAAAGAATCAGAGAGAGAAAGGAAGGGAGATAGAGACAAACAGACAGAGAGAATGGGAAATTTATGTATGTATATATAATATGTATGTGTATGGTATGTATGTATAAATCATGTATGTGTATATCATGTATGTGTATACTTTGAAGGCCTAAGCTAATTAATCTGTATTAGAACAAATTATTCGATTGTTTACGCTATTGGGTGGACGTGTTAAGGGGTGGACGTGTGAGGGAATGTACGTATTAAGGGGGTGGGACGTTTTAAAGGGTTGGTCATAATACAGGGGTACCAGGTAGACAGGTGTAAATTAATTAAATGTTATAAAATCCTTAAACACTTAATCCTGATCTTGATAGAGAAAGGATCATTAACTTACTCAAGATGTGGAAACGTTAAGGATATCGCAGTGTTTCTTACGTCACTCAGGCTCAACTTAAAAGGTCTATTGGGATTTTTGGTGAAGGTAATTGTCAGGTAAAATAATAATTAATCACCTGTTGTTATGTAATGTTTGTTGTCATTTTTGTGTAATTCGTGTTAGCTTGTTATTATGTAGTGTTTTCTGTTGATATTCTCTCTCTTGTGTGTGTGTGTGTGTGTGTGTTCCTTATATATATATATGGCATAATACGTATTGGTGAAGGGAGTTAAATCACGCTGTCAAATTACCAATGATAAATTCAGATTTTTCCTCCCACACGAGTCATCATAAATCACCATCTTGAGAAACGCATTAATTCTGCAGTTCAAATTATCGTCGCTTCATGGCAGAGAATTTCAATAGATTTCACGAAGGTAGAAGAGAGAAGGATTCCTCACCTCTCTCCTCCTCTTGAGCTATTGATTACTCTCTCCTGAGGCATGAAGTGCGTCCTCTGAGGCATGGAGAGTGTGAGAGGCCGTGAGCAATAAAATATTTCTCAACATCGTCAACTAAATTTACCTGTATCATCTGTATTGTTTTTATTATGGAGAAATATTAAGGTTAATGAGATATAAAATATTACTCATAGGTATTAAATATTTGTATACTATCCGTCATATTATTGTTTGGGGCATAAAATGATCTGTAAATAACAAGAACACAATTATATATGTCAAGGTTAATCTTCTCAAAGGTTTTTAGTTAAATATTTCACTTAAGATGAGACACAAAAATGGCGGCAAATGTTGGAAATTACGCTAAGAATCTATTGAATTTTTTTATATATTTTTTCTTTATCCCAAATACGAGAAAGAGAGAGAGAGAGAGAGAGAGAGAGAGAGAGAGAGAGAGAGAGAGAGAAAGAAAGAAAGAAAGAAAAGAATAAGAACTTGTATGTGGAGACTCGCCTTGCCCTGACGAGTACCTTGATGGTTTTAAAATTCAGAAAAATTCTTCTTCATCATCTTGAGAGGAATTTTACGTTCGTCTCACGTTTGTTGGGGTTCCTGGAAGTGTTGGTTGGTGTGTGTTGTGGCGGCCCAGGAACCCCCCCCTCCCCCCCTCCGTCTCTTCCTGACCTCAAGTTGTTTGGTATTATTTGTATAACGAAGTGTGGTGGGTCGTGTGACTGTGGTGGAGTGTGGTTTAACTGTGATGAATTGTGGTTAATATTGGTGGATTGTGATTAATTTTATTGGAGTGTAGTTAACTCTGGTTGATTGTGGTTAATTGTGGTGAATTGTGGTGGATTTTGATGTATTGTGTGTAATTTTGGTGGACCTTCTGACTGTGGTGGATTGTGGTTAACTGTGGTGAATTGTGGTGGATTGTGGTTAACTGTGGTGAATTGTGGTGGATTGTGGTTAACTGGCTGATAAGTGCAGTGGTCAAGTGGATACGGCACACACCTTTTTTTCTAGGGGTCGATGGTTCGATTCCCGGGCGCTCCCAGTTCGCCTAGTGGGAAATGAATGCACGGGTGAGACTAAAATATTCACGCTTAAGCTGTTTGTCTAATCACTATAGATAAGAAACAAGTTACTGCTGGTTTTAAGTGACGTTTTTCTAGAGATTTTTTATTGTTTTTCACATTTTTTTACAACTTTATTTTATTATGTGAAATATATATTTTATTTTCTCGTAATTTCCTGATTTAAAATAGAGTTCAGAGGTTAATCGACCTTAGTGTGGAAAAATAATGGTAGACAATCAATGGTTATACAAAGCGATAGTATGTTTTTGGCCTGTGTAATTGAAAGAACGTGTGTGTGTGTGTGTGTGTGTGGTCGTTGGTCTCTCTCCAGGACAAATAACAACATATACCACAAGGTCTCACAACTTTCACCACAGTTCCCCGCACCACGTAGTCCAGGGCTTAGTCTCACCGTGCCGGGATAAAGCTCTCGGAAGAAACTGCCAGGTGTGCGTTGTGTGAGGCAGGTGAGAGGATGTCTTATTTTTATACCACAAGAACGCTGCTGTAACGGAAGGTGGGCGTACTGCACGTTCACCTGGCGTATTATCCATGAGTGTGTGATTGCAGAGGGGAACGCCAGTCGCTGTTGATCGCTTGTACTGGCGTTGTGAGAAGGAGTTTGAGTGGGTCTTCATCTTGTCATAGTTTAAGATGTGGGAAATAATTTGGTCTTGTTGATGTTGTGTTTTATTAATTGGGGAGGGAGGTGAGAGAATGAAAGACAGATAAACAGGTAAATAGACACATATGCAGACAGACAAACAAGGAGATAGTGAGATATAAAGAGAAAGCTTGGCATAGAGAGAAAATAGATTATAATACTGTTAAATAATTTATCGAAATAAAAATATTCGCCCAAATTCCTTAAATTGTTTCATAGTAAAGATTTTTTCTAGAGTTTAGTCCAGACCTACTTTCCTACTCCAATGACTCTATTCATCCTTACTTCCTCTTGGGTCACTCCTCCTCCTCCTTTCCACCACCACCTCCTCCTCCTCCACCATACCTCCTCCTCCACCGTACCTCCTCCTCCACCGTACCTCCTCCTCCACCGTACCTCCTCCTCCACCATACCTCCTCCTCCACCATACCTCCTCCTCCACCATACCTCCTCCTCCGTACCTCCTCCTCCACCGTACCTCCTCCTCCACCGTACCTCCTCCTCCACCGTACCTCCTCCTCCACCGTACCTCCTCCTCCACCATACCTCCTCCTCCACCGTACCTCCTCATACAGTTAACCTTGAGTGTTCATCCTCCACCTCGGTTCTCCTCTACTGATCGTAAATAAAGTTTTTGTTGAGTAAGTGAGAGCATTATTAAGGCATCGTCCAGCCAACTCTATAACTAATGTGCCAACTTGGGGTCTTCTGCCGTGGCTCGCTGGCTGCTGACGGTGCCTCTATGTATAAATGTTTGTGCCAGGGTTTTTTTTCATAGAAGGTATCCGCCACTTACATATTACTGTAGTTTAGTGGGGAGGAATATGCCTACACTAAATAACTTAACTTTACATAACACATTAGCCTGGCACTAAGTAGTTTAACCCCTTCACTACGGGGGCGCCACTTGTAATACTTCATTTGGCTAACGTCAGACGATTTTATTCAACACAGAGGGGACAGCGTACACAAGCGTAGACATTAATATCCTGTAAATAAATTGGGGAAGTTGAGACTGGAAAGAGTGACTCGTCTCCTAGCATGACCAGACTATCACAGGTAATGGCTAAACGATTACACCTGTAGCCAATCAGTGGTCGTGGACGATTTGGTGGTATTGTTACACTGTTATAGGTATTCAATGCAGAGTTGTGTTGGCAGTATTAAGTGTTGGTAAGTCCTTTGTAAGTGGTACAGTGAACCTGTGAGTTGTGTTGGCAGTTGTGTTGTCTCAATTGGCTACGATGTTGGCAGTATTAGGTGTTGGTAAGTGATTTATAAGTGGTATAGTGAAGCTGTAGGTTGTGTTGACAGTTGTGTTGTCTCACTTGACTAAGATGTTGGCAAGTGTAGGCAGTAACATATAAAAGTGACAACAAAGTTAGATGTAGTTGGTAGTTATATCGTTAGTGGTGTCAATAACAACATAAGTAATACGAAAACAATATTGTTTACAAAGAACACAACGTAAACAAACAGAAAGTACGTAAACACACAGAGGTTTATTTTAGAGGGCAAACACTGTGTAGAATTTTGTATTGATCAAATAGATATGTTGAATGAAATATATAGATACAGTATATTTCAAAAGAGAATACAGCAGCCAGGGAGGTAAAATTGTATAGATAAATATACATATAAAGGTAGACTGTGAAAGTGAATGAATATATCTGTTCACTTTCATTTTGATCTTACACAAACTTTTAACTTTTCGTGTATGAGAGAAATTGTTAGCCTTTTCCCCAACGATGACACCAATATCTGCTGGTGATATTTTTGGTTGACACACACGCAGACACACACACACACGTGGTGTTATCAGGGAGGGGTCACTACACACACACACTATCATGAACACTCTGAGATAAGCTCATTCAATCCACTCGCTGTGTACAAACATCACCACAACTTTGTACATAAACAAGCTGATCCATAGGTCAGTATACCGAGGTTCTAACATTCTAATAAATTCACAATAAAAAAAAGATTCCACATTTTATCTCCCGTAATTAATAACATATAATGAAACCCTCATTAAATTATCAGCGTCCCCAGAGTAAAAAAAAATATATTACAACAAGTGCACCCTTATCATTCATTAACAACTAAGTTAATTAACATCCAGTTGAATTTTCATATCAGTAATTCCGTAATTAAACCTGATATATAATCCCAAGAGTAAAGGATTTATCTTCATATACAAATTAACATGACTTTTACAATAATGTGTAGATGACTGGCTATCAGAGTCTGAGTCACTAATTTCCTGTTTGATACCCAAAAATTTTGGAAGAGGGTCCATGTATAGGACTATTTATCACTTCACTCCCTGTATAAAGACTCACTACGTTGCCCACTCATACAGTAATGCAAAAAATATTTATAATGAGTTATGGAAATGAAGAGAAAATATATATTAATTATTAAAAGTATTAAAAAGTACTAAAAGTGTATGTATATATATATGCAAGTAAATCACTGTAGGTGCGCGTGATCTAGGTATATGCTGATAACCACAAGGAAAGAAGAAAACACGAAGGGAATTTCGTGTTTTCTTCTTTCCTTGTGGTTATCAGCATATATATATATATATATTTATATATATATATATATATATATATATATATATATATATATATATATATATATATATATATATATATATATATATATATATATATATGAAAACGTGGATAAGATAAATCTTGATAAAATCACACGGGGAAAGGGAAACAAAGGAGCACCTTCTTTATTCAAGACATCTTTAGAGGCAACTGGATTACATGGACAGAAAGAGGCTTAAATATACAGGGTGACCTTATTAAACATGAGGTCAGGTCATAATGATGTCATCCACTAATCCCCACACCAACACACACGTAGAGGAGCTTAAATTAAACATGAGGTCCGGGTCATAATGATGTCATCCACTAATCCCCACACCAACATACACGTGGGGAGCTTGGGAAAGGACCGACGTGATTTGTCAGGTCAGATCAGGTCAAAAGTGAGGGACTCACTAAATAACTATCCTACATCCTAGATCCAAGGTTTTCAAGCATTTTTAACCTTGGGCCCACTGATAAATAATTTTTATGTAACATACCATCCCAGCGTAGTTGGTGTTAAATCTGAGAGCCGTGTAGCCAGTGGGGTTCCCCAGGGGTCAGTGCTAGGCCCACACACTTGTTCATAATCTACATAAACGATCTAGATACTGGGATCAGCAGTGACAAGCAAGTTTGCGGATGACGCAAAAATAGGGCAGTAGATTAATGCAGGGCAGGATGCAAATGCATTACAGGAGGATCTAAATAAACTGCAGAATTGGCGGGTCTGAAAAATGGCAAATGAAATTCAACACCAGCAGTGCAGCGTTCACTTAATATTGGAAGAACAAATACTGATAATGTATACAGCCTTAATAACCCATCAACCTCGAGAAGTCGACTTGTGAAGAGACCTAGGGTTACTTGTAAGCCCGGACCTACGGCCTAGAAATAGTGCGTTAATGTTCGAAATAAGACAAACAGAGTATTGGGTTTTATCTAGAAGTGTAAGTAACAAGAATGCAGAGGTCTTATTACAGCTATATATCTTGCGCTAGTCAGGCCGCACCTCGATTATGCGGTTCAGTTCACAGATTGCCCCTATTATAGAATGGATATAAATTCACTAGAGTCGGTGCAGCGAAGAATAACAAAATGATTCGGGGACTTAGAAACTTCCTTATCAGGATAGGTTAAAGAAACTTAACTTGCATTCCTAGAAGACGAAGAAGAGTGCCGGGAGATATGATAGAAATATTTAAGTGGGTGAAATGAATCAATAAAGGGGATATAGATAGAAGTTCTTATAATATCCGAGCAGGATGGGGCTCGAACAACGGATTCAAGTTGGATAAGTTTGGGTTTAGGAGGAGATAGGAAGAAACTGGTTCACAAATAAGAGATTGGTGAGCGACTGGAACAAAGCTTAGCAGCCGCTTTGCTTGATAGAATGCTGGAACTCTGGAAAGTTTCAAAAAAGGAGGCTAGATAGATTCATGAATGATAGAGAGTGGTAGTAACTCTCGACAGGAGCTGCCATGCACAGGCCAACCGGCCTGTACGAACCTCCTTATTTTCTTATGTTCTTATGTTCTTAATCAAACTCGCTTCAACCAGAAGTCTTTCTGCTTGACACAGATGATTTGAGATACTTCACAAAGCTTTTTCCCAAACAATGAGATGATTATTATTCGTAACGCGAGACGAACAGGGCACTGCTTTCAGATGCTGTTCTGATATTGTACTTATGTTGTTGGATTCTGAGCAGCAATGTTTTCCTGTCTGTCCTACATAATTACCATTACATTTTGCTACATGGATAAATAAACACTTCCATTTACATTCAAACTTGGGCTATTTTTTATTAACATATTGGTAATGAGTAAAAGGTTTGTTAAATTATTATACTGTATTATTATTAGATAAAACGTAAATGTGTTAGTAATATTAAAGTATTTTGTATGATATAATTAGGTAAATCAGGAAAACTAAACGAATCCTTTAATGATCATTATCTCTTGAAACTGTTGTGTCGGCTCAATAGATGGCGGGTACTGTGCGTCGTCTGCTTTGTTTAAATATACTATGGTTTTGTTTTATATATACTATGGCTTGTTTACATATACTATGGTTTGTTTAAATATACTATGGCTTGTTTATATATACTATGGCTTGTTTACATATACTATGGTTTGTTTACATATACTATGGCTTGTTTACATATACTATGGTTTTGTTTTATATATACTATGGTTTGTTTAAATATACTATGGCTTGTTTATATATACTATGGCTTGTTTACATATACTATGGTTTGTTTATATATACTATGGCTTGTTTACATATACTATGGTTTGTTTATATATACTATGGCTTGTTTACATATACTATGGTTTGTTTATATATACTATGGCTTGTTTACAAATACTATGGTTTGTTTACATCATCGTAAGGGCGAAACTCAAATTCAAACAAACGTGACAATGAGTAATACCATGTTTAAAACGTTTCTCGTAGAGTAACGGGTCAGGTCAACAGATGGCGCTGCTGGGCAGAACTAAGACATCACATTTTTTTATCAAAATAGATGGGACCCTTCCCGTCTTGTTTACAAACGAGTGTTTTCTTTAAGTTTTATTTATATGTTCTTTTCTTCCTTACGATATAAATTTTATTTACCCTAAAATTTGTATTAAATCTTGTATGTTCGATTAAGGTTGGATTTTCTTTAATTGTTTCCTTATTCGGAAATTTTTTTGCTGGGAAAAGACTAAACAGATGCGATTGACTGACACGTGGAGCTTTAGTGCAAATACAGACACGGACGGTGGAGGTGTTGTCAGTCGTCTCTCCCTTGACAGACGCTGTTTATAAAGTGTACTACAGTAAGTGTTATTTTTAGTGTATTTAAGTGGTTAAATTTATATTGTGTAAAGGTCGTTATATTAAGGTTATTTATTTGTACAGATTTATTTTAAACGGAAATACCTTACAAAACATTAAGATACACGAGTTAATCTATTATGAAGAAGCGTAGGTTAATGGTCGTTAACGCTCTTAATCATATCAAATAATTACTTTAGACAATACATTACTATTTTGGCTTATGCTTTAATTTAAATTAATGACATATGGTTTCTTTTGTGAATACTTACGTTTCTCGTACTTAAGTAACGTTCCTCACGTTACTTATGCTTCAGTAACGTTCCTCATACTTGGTGTATGTTTTGGTCTTGTATGTTACAGCAAGTATTTGTTTCTCGTAATATTATTGTTAATATTGGTCCATAGGTTCCCGCCATGTTTACCCGAGGATATCCCCAGTTAGTAGTCTCCTCCTTATAGGTTAGGTAGGTTGGTTCCTTTGGCTAAATCAATGTTTTTTTTTGTGTATTTTTTGTGTTTTGCTCAAATTTAATATCCATTTTTTTGCAAATTAGCAACTTAATAAAAATGAATATTTTTTTTTATAAACCTTTAACTTGCAAATGAATTAAAGGTCAGATTTGAGTAAAAAACGAAAATGGTCAAAAAACAATTCTCGTACCAAAACCTGAGGAGAGCCAATGGAAGAATATTTAGTTTATTTTTTCTTTACAGATGATGGTTCCGGTTACTGTTGTGTTAAAGGCCAGTTTGGTGCATCAGTGGTCGTCAACGTGGATAGTACAGCACCCTATTTATTGAGGTAAGTTTGTTCGATTAGTTTTCGTTAACCACCCGTCACCTTTTTTCCCATAAAATATATTAACGCCATTTAACGTTAGTTTAACGTCATTTAACGTTAGTTTAAACGCCATTTAACGTTAGTTTAACGCCATTTAACGTTCGTTTAACGCCATTTAACGCCATTTTTGTTTTCGCTCCACTGCTGCCATTAATCACATATAAGGCAATTGTTGCCATTTTTTGTTTTCGCCCCACTGCTGCCATTAATCACATATAAGACAATTGTTGCCATTTTTTATTGTCGCCCCCACTGCTGCCATTAATCACATATAAGGCAATTGTTGCCAATTTTTGTTTTCGTCCCTCTGCTGCCGTTAATCGCATATAAGGCAATTGTTGTCATTTTTTGTTTTCGCCCCACTGCTGCCATTAATCACATATAAGGCAATTGCTGCCATTTTTTATTGTCGCCCCCTCTGCTGCCATTAATCACTTATAAGGCAATTGTTGCCATTTTTTGTTTTCGCCCCTCTACTGCCATTATTCCCATAGAAGGCAATTGTTGCCATTTTTTGCTTTCGCCCCACTGCTGCCATTAATCGCATATAAGGCAATTGTTGCCATTTTTTGTTTTCGTCCCTCTGCCACCGTTAATCGCATATTAGGCAATTGTTGCCATTTTTTGTTTTCGCCCCACTGCTGCCATTAACCACATTTAAGGCAATTGTTGCCATTTTTTGTTTTCGTCCCTCTTCTGCCATTAATCACATATAAGGCAATAATTGCCATTTTTTGTTTTCGCCCCACTGCTGCCATTAATGACATATAAGGCAATTGTTGCCATTTTTTATTGTCGCCCCTCTCCTGCCATTAATCACATATAAGGCAATTGTTGCCATTTTTTGTTTTCGCCCCTCTGCTGCCATTAATCACATATAAGGCAATTGTTGCCATTTTTTGTTTTCGCCCCACTGCTGCCATTAACCACATTTATGGCAATTGTTGCCATTTTTTGTTTTCGTCCCTCTTCTGCCATTAATCACATATAAGGCAATAATTGCCATTTTTTGTTTTCGCCCCACTGCTGCCATTAATGACATATAAGGCAATTGTTGCCATTCTTTATTGTCGCCCCTCTCCTGCCATTAATCACATATAAGGCAATTGTTGCCATTTTTTGTTTTTGCCCCTCTGCTGCCATTAATCACATATAAGGCAATTGTTGCCTTTTTTTGTTTTCGCCACTCTCCTGCCATTAATCACATTTTAGGCAATTGTTGCCATTTTTTGTTTTCGCCCCACTGCTGCCATTAATCACATATAAGGCAATTGTTGCCATTTTTTGTTTTCGTCCCTCTTCTGCCATTAATCACATTTTAGGCAATTGTTGCCATTTTTTGTTTTCGCCCCACTGCTGCCATTAATCACATATAAGGCAATTGTTGCCATTTTTTATTGTCGCCTCTCTGCTGCCATTAATCACATATAAGGCAATTGTTGCCATTTTGTTTCGCCCCTCTGCTGCCATTAATCACATATAAGGCAATTGTTGCCATTTTGTTTTCGCCCACTGCTGCCATTAATCACATATATAAGGCAATTGTTGCCATTTTTTGTTTTTCGTCTCTCTGCTGCCATTAATCACATATAAGGCAATTGTTGCCATTTTTTGTTTTCGCCCACTGCTGCCGTGTCACATATAAGGCAATTGTTGCCATTTTTGTTTTCGCCTCTCTGCTGCCATTAATCATATAAGGTAATTGTTGCCATTTTGTTTCGCCCTGCTACCATTAATCACATATAAGGCAATTTAACGCCATTTTTGTGTGTCGCCCCTCTGCTGCCATTAATCACATATAAGGCAATTGTTGCCATTTTTTGTTTTCGCCCCTCTGCTGCCATTAATCACATATAAGGCAATTGTTGCCATTTTTTTCGCCCCTCTGCTGCCATTAATCGCATATAAGGCAATTGTTGCCATTTTTTGTTTCGTCCCTCTGCTGCCGTTTTATCGCATATAAAGGCAATTGTTGCCATTTTTGTTTTCGCCCCTGCTGCCATTAATCACATATAAGGCAATTGTTGCCATTTTTTTGTTTTCGCCCCTGCTGCCGTAATCACATATAATGCAATTATTGCCTCATTTTTATTGTCGCCCCTCTGCTGCCATTAATCACATATAAGGCAATTGTTGCCATTTTTGTTTTCGCCCCTCTGCTGCCATTAATCACATATAAGGCAATTGTTGCCATTTTGTTTTCGCCCCCTGCTGCCATTAATCATATAAGGCCAATTGTTGCCGTCACTGTGTCGCCCTCTGCTGCCATTAATCACATATAAGGCAATTGTTGCCATTTTTGGTAATCGCCCTCTGCTGCCATTATTCACATATGAGGCAATTGTTGCCATTTTTTATTGTCGCCCTTCTGCTGCCATTAATCACATATAAAGGCCATGGATTTGCGATTTTTGTTTTCGCCCTCTGCTGCCATTAATCACATATAAGGCAATTGTTGCCATTTTTTGTTTTTTTTTCGCCCTCTGCTGCCATTAATCACATATAAGGCAATTGTTGCCATTTTTGTTTCGCCCTGCTTGCCATTAATCACATATAAGGCAATTGCCATTTTTATTGTCGCCCCTCTGCTGCCATTAATCACATATAAGGCAATTATTTGCCATTTTTGTTTTTCGCCCCTGCTGCCAAATTAATCACATATAAGGCAATTGTTGCCATTTTGTTTTCGCCCCTGCTGCCATTAATCACATATAAGGCAATTGTTGCCATTTTTGTGTCGCCCCTCTGCTGCCATTAATCACACTTATAAGGCAATTATTTGCCATTTTTTGTTTTCGCCCCTGCTGCCATTAATCACATATAAGGCAATTGCCATTTTGTGTCGCCCCTCTGCTGCCATTAATCACATATAAGGCAATTGTTGCGCCATTTTTTATTTTTCACGTCCCTCTGCCACCGTTAATCGCATATACGGCAATTGTTACACCATTTTTGTTTTCGCCCCCACTGCTGCCATTAATCACAAATAATGCAATTGTTGCCCATTTTTGTTTTCGTCCTCTGCTTGCCATTAATCACAAAATAAGGCAATTGTTGCCATTTTGTTTTCGCCCATATACAAGGCAATTGTTGCCATTTTTTGTTTCGCCATATACGGCAATTGTTGCCTTTTTTTTGTTTTCGTCCCTCTTCTGCCATTAATCACATATAAGTCAATAATTGCCATTTTTTGTTGTCGCCCCACTGCTGCTGGTAACCGCATATAAGGCAATTGTTGCCATTTTTGTTTCGCCCACTGCTGCCATTAATCACATATAAAGGCAATTGTTGCCATTTTTGTTTCGTCCCTCTTCTGACATTAATCACATATAAGGCAATTGTTGCCATTTTGTTTTCGCCCACTGCTGCCATTAATCACATATAAGGCAATTGTTGCCATTTTTATTGTCGCCTCTGCTGCCATTAATCACATATAAGGCAATTGTTGCCCATTTTGTTTCGCCCACTGCCATTATTCACATAGAAGGCAATTGTTGCCTTTTATTTTCGTCCATCTGCTGCCATTTATCACATATAAGGCAATTGTTGCCATTTTTTGTTTTCGCCCCACTGCTGCCATTAATCACATATAAGGCAATTGTTGCCATTTTTTTTGCCCCTCCGCTGCCATTAATCACATATAAGGCAATTGTTGCCTTTTTTTGTTTTCGCCACTCTGCTGCCATTAATCACATATAAGGCAATTTTTGCCATTTTTTGTTTTCGTCCCTCTCCTGCCGTTAATCGCATATAAGGCAATTGTTGCCATTTTTTGTTTTCGCCCCTCTGCTGCCATTAACCACATTTATGGCAATTGTTGCCATTTTTTGTTTTCGTCCCTCTTCTGCCATTAATCACATATAAGGCAATTGTTGCCATTTTTTGTTTTCGCCCCACTGCTGCCATTAATCACATATAAGGCAATTGTTGCCATTTTTTGTTTTCGTCCCTCTGCCACCGTTAATAGCATATAAGGTAATTGTTGGCATTTTTTGTTTTCACCCCACTGCTGCCATTAACCACATTTAATGCAATTGTTGCCATTTTTTGTTTTCGTCCCTTTTCTGCCATTAATCACATATAAGGCAATAATTGCCATTTTTTGTTTTCGCACCACTGCTGCCATTAATGACATATAAGGCAATTGTTGCCATTTTTTATTGTCGCCCCTCTCCTGCCATTAATGACATATAAGGCAATTGTTGCCATTTTTTGTTTTCGCCCCACTTCTGCCATTAATCACATATAAGGCAAATGTTGCCATTTTTTGTTTTCGCCCCACTGCTGCCATTAATCACATATAAGGCAATTGTTACCATTTTTTGTTTTCGTCCCTCTTCTGCCATTAATCACATATAAGGCAATTGTTGCCATTTTTTGTTTTCTCCCTACTGCTGCCATTAATCACATATAAGGCAATTGTTGCCATTTTTTATTGTCGCCCCTCAACTGCCATTATTCACATATACGGCAATTGTTGCCATTTTTTATTGTCGCCCCTCTGCTGCCATTAACCACATTTAAGGCAATTGTTGCCATTTTTTGTTTTCGTCCCTCTGCTGCCGTTAATCGCATATAAGGCAATTGTTGCCATTTTTTGTTTTCGCCCCACTGCTGCCATTAATCACATATAAGGCAATTGTTGCCATTTTTTGTTTTCGTCCCTCTTCTGCCATTAATCACATATAAGGCAATTGTTGCCATTTTTTGTTTTCGCCCCACTGCTGCCATTAATCACATATAAGGCAATTGTTGCCATTTTTTATTGTCGCCCCTCTGCTGCCTTTAATCACATATTAGGCAATTGTTGCCATTTTTTGTTTTCGCCCCTCTGCTGCCATTATTCACATAGAAGGCAATTGTTGCCATTTTTTGTTTTCGCCCCACTGCTGCCATTAATCACATATAAGGCAATTGTTGCCATTTTTTGTTTTCGTCCCTCTGCCACCGTTAATTGCATATAAGGCAATTTTTGCCATTTTTTGTTTTCGCCCCTCTGCTGCCATTAATCACATATAAGGCAATTGTTGCCATTTTTTGTTTTCGCCTCACTCCTGCCATTAATCACATATCAGGCAATTGTTGCCATTTTTTATTGTCGCCCCTCTGCTGCCATTAATCACATATAAGGCAATTGTTGCCATTTTTTGTTTTTGCCCCTCTGCTGCCATTAATCACATATACGGCAATTGTTGCATTTTTTTGTTTTCGCCACTCTGCTACCATTAATCACATATAAGGCAATTGTTGCAATTTTTTGTTTTCGTCCCTCTGCTGCTGTTAACCGCATATAAGGCAATTGTTGCCATTTTTTGTTTTCGCCCCACTGCTGCCATTAATCACATATAAGGCAATTGTTGCCATTTTTGTTTTCGTCCCTCTTCTGACATTAATCGCATATAAGGCAATTGTTGCCATTTTTTGTTTTCACCCCACTGCTGCCATTAACCACATTTAAGGCAATTGTTGCCATTTTTTGTTTTCGTCCCTCTTCTGCCATTAATCACATAAGGCAATAATTGCCATTTTTTGTTTTCGCCCCACTGCTGCCATTAATGACATATAAGGCAATTGCTGCAATTTTTTATTGTCGCCCCTATCCTGCCATTAATCACATATAAGCCAATTGTTGCCATTTTTTGTTTTCGCCCCACTGCTCCCATAAATCACATATAAGGCAATTGTTGCCATTTTTTGTTTTTGCCCCTCTGCTGCCATTAATCACATATAAGGCAATTGTTGCCTTTTTTTGTTTTCGCCACTCTGCTGCCATTAATCACATATAAGGCAATTGTTGCCATTTTTTGTTTTCGTCCCTCTGCTGCCGTTAATCGCATATAAGGCAATTGTTGCCATTTTTTGTTTTCGCCCCACTGCTGCCATTAATCACATATAAAGGCAATTGTTGCCATTTTGTTTCGTCCACTCTTCTGCCATTAATCACATATAAGACAATTGTTGCCATTTTTTGTTTTCGCCCCACTGCTGCCATTAATCACATATAAGGCAATTGTTGCCATTTTTTATTTTCGTCCCTCTTGTGCCATTAATCACATATAAGGCAATTGTTGCCATTTTTTGTTTTGGCCCCTCTGCTGCCATTAATCACATATAAGGCATTTGTTGCCATTTTTTGTTTTCGCCCCTCTGCTGCCATTAATCACATATAAGGCAATTGTTGCCATTTTGTTTTCGCCCACTGCTGCCATTAATGACATATAAGGCAATTGTTGCCATTTTTTGTTTTCGCCCCTTTGCTGCCATTAATCACATATAAGGCAATTGTTGCCATTTTTTGTTTTCGCCCCTCTCCTGCCATTAATCACATATAAGGCAAATGTTGCCATTTTTTGTTTTCGCCCCTCTGCTGCCATTAATCACATAAAAGGCAATTGTTGCCATTTATTGTTTTCGCCCCTCTGCTGCCATTAATCACATATAAGGCAATTGTTGCCATTTTTTGTTTTCGCCCCACTGCTGCCATTAATCACATATAAGGCAATTGTTGCCATTTTTTATTGTTGCCCCTCTGCTGCCATTAATCACATATAAGGCAATTGTTGCCATTTTTTATTGTCGCCCCTCTGCTGCCATTATTCACATATAAGGCAATTGTTGCCATTTTTTATTTTCGCCCTTCTCCTGCCATTAATCACATATAAGGCAATTGTTGCCATTTTTTGTTTTAGCCCCTCTGCTGCCATTAATCACATATAAGGCAATTGTTGCCATTTTTTGTTTTCGCTCCTCTGCTGCCATTAACCACATTTAAGGCAATTGTTGCCATTTTTTGTTTTCGCCCCCACTGCTGCCATTAATCACATATAAGGCAATTGTTGCCATTTTTTATTGTCGCCCCTCTGCTGCCATTAATCACATATAAGGCAATTGTTGCCATATTTTGTTTTCGCCCTTCTGCTGCCATTATTCACATAGAAGGCAATTGTTGCTATTTTTTGTTTTCGCCCCACTGCTGCCATTAATCACATATAAGGCAATTGTTGCCATTTTTTGTTTTCGTCCCTCTGCCACCGTTAATTGCATATAAGGCAATTGTTGCCATTTTTTGTTTTCGCCCCTCTGCTGCCATTATTCACATACAAGGCAATTGTTGCCATTTTTTATTGTCACCCCTCTGCTGCCATTATTCACATATAAGGCAATTGATGCCATTTTTTATTGTCGCCCCTCTCCTGCCATTAATCACATATAAGGCAATTGTTGCCATTTTTTGTTTTCGCCCCTCTGCTGCCATTAATCACATATAAAGCAATTGTTGCCATTTTGTGTTTTCGTCCCTCTGCCACCGTTAATCGCATATAAGGCAATTGTTGCCATTTTTGTTTTCGCCCCACTGCTGCCATTAATCACATAAAAGGCAATTGTTGCCATTTTGTGTTTTCGTCCCTCTGCCACCGTTAATCGCATATTAGGCAATTGTTGCCATTTTTTGTTTTCGCCCCACTGCTGCCATTAACCACATTTAAGGCAATTGTTGCCATTTTTTGTTTTCGTCCCTCTTCTGCCATTAATCACATATAAGGCAATAATTGCCATTTTTTGTTTTCGCCCCAATGCTGCCATTAATGACATATAAGGCAATTGTTCCCATTTTTTATTGTCGCCCCTCTCCTGCCATTAATTACATATAAGGCAATTGTTGCCATTTTTTGTTTTCGCCCCTCTGCTGTCATTTATCACATATAAGGCAAATGTTGCCATTTTTTGTTTTCGCCCCACTGCTGCCATTAATCACATATAAGGCAATTGTTGCCATTTTTTGTTTTCGCCCCACTGCTGCCATTAATCACATATAAGGCAATTATTGCCATTTTTTGTTTTCGTTCCTCTTCTGCCATTAATCACATATACGGCAATTGTTGCCATTTTTTGTTTTCGCCCCACTACTGCCATTAATCACATATAAGGCAATTGTTGCTATTTTTTATTGTCGCCCCTCTGCTGCCATTATTCACATATAAGGCAATTGTTGCCATTTTTTATTGTAGCCCCTCTGCTGCCATTAATCACATATAAGGCAATTGTTGCCATTTTTTGTTTTCGCCCTTCTGCTGCAATTAATCATATATAAGGCAATTGCTGCCATTTTTTATTGTCGCCCCTCTCCTGCCATTAATCACATATAAGGCAATTGTTGCCATTTTTTGTTTTCGCCCCTCTGCTGCCATTAATCACATATAACGCAATTGTTCCCATTTTTTGCTTTCGCCCCTCTGCTGCCATTATTCACATAGAAGGCAATTGTTGCCATTTGTTGTTTTCGCCCCACTGCTGCCATTAATCACATATAAGGCAATTGTTGCCATTTTTTGTTTTCGTCCCTCTGCCACCGTTAATTGCATATAAGGCAATTGTTGCCATTTTTTGTTTTCGCCCCTCTGCTGCCATTATTCACATACAAGGCAATTGTTGCCATTTTTTGTTTTCGCCTCACTGCTGCCATTAATCACATATAAAGCATTTGTTGCCATTTTTTATTGTCGCCCCTCTCCTGCCATTAATCACATATAAGGCAATTGTTGCCATTTTTTGTTTTCGCCCCTCTGCTTCCATTAATCACATATAAGGCAATTGTTGCCATTTTTTGTTTTCGTCCCTCTGCTGCCGTTAATCGCATATAAGGCAATTGTTGCCATTTTTTGTTTTCGCCCCACTGCTGCCATTAATCACATACAAGGCAATTGTTGCCATTTTTTATTGTCGCCCCTCTGCTGCCATTAATCACATATAAGGCAATTGTTACCATTTTTTGTTTTTGCCCCTCTGCTGCCAATAATCACATATAAGGCAATAATTGCCATTTTTTGTTTTCGCCACTCTGCTGCCATTAATCACATATAAGGCAATTGTTGCCATTTTTTTGTTTTCGTCCCTCTGCTGCCGTTAATCGCATATAAGGCAATTGTTGCCATTTTTTGTTTTCGTCCCTCTTCTGCCATTAACCACATTTAAGGCAATTGTTGCCATTTTTTGTTTTCGACCCTCTTCTGCCATTAATCACATATAAGGCAATAATTGCCATTTTTTGTTGTCGCCCCACTGCTGCCATTAATGACATATAAGGCAATTGTTGCCATTTTTTATTGTCCCCCCTCTCCTGCCATTAATCACCTATAAGGCAATTGTTGCCATTTTTGTTTTCGCCCCTCTGCTGCCATTAATCACATATAAGGCAATTGTTGCCATTTTTTGTTTTCGCCCCACTGCTGCCATTAATCACATATAAGGCAATTGTTGCCATTTTTTGTTTTCGTCCCTCTGCTGCCGTTAATCGAATATAAGGCAATTGTTGCCATTTTTTGTTTTCGCCCCACTGCTGCCATTAATCACATATAAGGCAATTGTTGCCGTTTTTGTTTTCGCCCCACTGCTGCCATTAATCACATATAAGGCAATTGTTGCCATTTTTTATTGTCGCCCCTCTGCTGCCATTAATCACATATAAGGCAATTGTTGCCATTTTTTGTTTTCGCCCTTCTGCTGCCATTAATCACATATAAGGCAATTGTTGCCATTTTTTGTTTGTGCCCCACTGCTGCCATTAATCACATACAAGGCAATTGTTGCCATTTTTTATTGTCGCCCCTCTGCTGCCATTAATCACATATAAGGCAATTGTTGCCGTTTTTTGTTTTCGCCACTCTGCTGCCATTAATCACATATAAGGCAATTGTTGCCATTTTTTGTTTTCGCCCCACCGCTGCCATTAATCACATATAAAACCCAGTGTTGCCGCCATTTTGTTTTCGTCCTCTGCCACCGTTAATTTATAAAGGCGGTGTTGCCATTTTAATTGTCGCCTCTGCTGCCGTGTTAATCACATATAAAGGCAGTGTTGCCATTTTTGTTTTTCGCCCTCTGCTGCCATTAATCACATATAAGGGCAATTGTTGCGCATTTTTGTTTTCGCCCCACTGCTGCTATTAATCACATATAAAGGCAATTGTTGCCATTTTTATTGTCGCCCACCTCTTCTTGCCATTAACCACATATAAAGGCAATTGTTGCCATTTTTGTTTTTGCCCCTCTGCTGCCATTAATCCCATATAAGGCAATTGTTGCCATTTTGTTTTCGTCCTCTTCTGCCATTAATCACATATAAAGGCAATTGTTGCCATTTATGTTTCGCCCCTGCTGCCATTAATCACATATAAGGCAATTGTTGCCATTTTTTGTTTTCGCCCCTCTGCTGCCATTATTCACATAGAAGGCAATTGTTGCCATTTTTTGTTTTCGCCCCACTGCTGCCATTAATTACATATAAGGCAATTGTTGCCTTTTTTTGTTTTCGTCCCTCTTTTGCCATTAATCACATATAAGGCAATAATTGCCATTTTTTGTTTTCGCCCCACTGCTGCCATTAATGACATATAAGGCAATTGTTGCCATTTTTATTGTCGCCCTTCTCCTGCCAATAATCACATATAAGGCAATTGTTGCCATTTTTTGTTTTCGCCCCTCTGCTGCCATAATTCACATAGAAGGCAATAATTGCCATTTTTTGTTTTCACCCCACTGCTGCCATTAATGACATATAAGGCAATTGTTGCCATTATTTATTGTCGCCCCTCTCCTGCCATTAATCACATATAAGGCAATTGTTTGCCATTTTGTGTCGCCCTCTGCTGCCATTAATCGCATATAAGGCAATTGTTGCCATTTTTTGTTTTCGCCCCACTACTGCCATTAGTCACATATATGGCAATTGCTGCCATTTTTTATTGTCGCCCCTCTGCTGCCATTAATCACATACAAGGCATTTGTTGCCATTTTTTGTTTTTGCCCCTCTGCTGCCATTAATCACATATTAGGCAATTGTTGCCATTTTTTGTTTTCGCCCTACTGCTGCCATTAATCACATATAAGGCAATTGCTGCCATTTTTTGTTTTCGCCCCACTGCTGCCATTAATCACATATAATGCAATTGTTGCCTCTTTTTATTGTCGCCCCTCTGCTGCCATTAATCACATATAAGGCAATTGTTGCCCATTTTTTGTTTTCGCCCTCTGCTGCCATTAATCACATATAGGGCAATTGTTGCCATTTTTGTTTTTCGCCCCACTGCTGTATTAATCACATATAAGGCAATTGTTGCCATTTTTTATTGTCGCCCCTCTGCTGTCATTAATCACATATAAGGCAATTGATGTCATTTTTTGTTTTTGCCCCTCTGCTGCCATTAATCACATATACGGCAATTGTTGCCTTTTTTTGTTTTCGTCACTCTGCTGCCATTAATCACATATAAGGCAATTGTTGCCATTTTTTGTTTTCGTCCCTCTGCTGCCGTTAATCGCATATAAGGCAATTGTTGCCATTTTTTGTTTTCGCCCCACTGCTGCCATTATTCACATATAAGGCAATTGTTGCCATTTTTTATTGTCGCCCCTCTCCTGCCATTAATCACATAGAAGGCAATTGTTGCCATTTATTGTTTTCGCCCCACTGCTGCCATTAATCACATATAAGGTAATTGTTGCCATTTTTTGTTTTCGCCCCACTGCTGCCATTAATCACATGTAAGGCAATTGTTGCCATTTTTTATTGTCGCCCTTCTGCTGCCATTAATCACATATAAGGCAATTGTTGCCATTTTTTGTTTTCGCCCTCTGCTTGCCATTAATCACATATAAGGCAATTGTTGCCATTTTTCGTTTTCGGGCCCTCTGCTGCCATTAATCACATATAATGCAATTGTTGCCATTTTTCGTTTTCGTCCCTCTGCTGCCGGTAATCGCATATAAGGCAATTGTTGCCATTTTTTGTTTCCGCCCCACTGCGGCCATTAATCACATATAAAGTAATTGTTGCCATTTTTTGTTTTCGCTCCTTCGTTGTAATTAATCACATATAAGGCAATTATTGCCATTTTTTGTTTTCGCCCCACTGCTTCCATTAATCACATATAAGGCAATTGTTGCCATTTTTTATTGTAGCCCCTCTGCTACGATTAATCACATATATGGCAATTGTTGCCATTTTTTGTTTTCGCCCCTCTGCTGCCATTAATCACATATAAGGCAATTGTTGCCATTTTTTGTTTTCGCCCTACTGCTGCCATTAATCACATATAAGGCAATTGTTGCCATTTTTATTATCGCCCTCTCCTGCTGCATTAATCACATATAAGGCAATTGTTGCCATTTTTTGTTTTCGCCCCACTGCTGCCATTAATCACATATAAGGCAATTGTTGCCATTTTTTTGTTTTCGTCCCTCTGCTGCCGTTAATCACATATAAAGGCAATTGTTGCCATTATATGTTTTCGTCCCTCTGCTGGCGTTAATCACATATAAAGCAATTGTTGCCATTATTTGTTTACGCCCCACTGCTGCCATTAATCACATATAAGGCAATTTTTACCATTTTTTGTTTTCGCCCCACTGCTGCCATTAATCACATATAAGGCAATTGTTGCCATTTTTTTCCCTCCACTGCTGCCATTTATCACAAAAAGGCAATTGTTGCAATTTTTTATTGTCGCCCCTTTGCTGCCGTTAATCGCATATAAGGCAATTGTTGCCATTTTTTGTTTTCGCCCCACTGCTGCCATTAATCACATATAAGGCAATTGTTGGCATTTTTTGTTTTCGCCCCACTGCTGCCATTAATCACATATATGGCAATTGTTGGCATTTTTTGTTTTCGCCCCTCTGCTGCCATTAATCACATATAAGGCAATTGTTGCCATTTTTTGTTTTCGCCCCACTGCTGCCATTAATCACATTTAAGGCAATTGTTGCCATTTTTTGTTTTCGTCCCTCTACTGCCATTAATCACATAAAAGGCAATAATTGCCATTTTTTGCTTTCGCCCCACTGCTGCCATTAATGACATATAAGGCAATTTTTGCCATTTTTTGTTTTCGCCCCACTGCTGCCATTAATGTCATATAAGGCAATTGTTGCCATTTTTTACTGTCGCCCCTCTCCTGCCATTAATCACATATAAGGCAATTGTTGCCATTTTTTGTTTTCGCCCCTCTTCTGCCATTAATCACATATAAGGCAATTGTTGCCATTTTTTGTTTTCGCCCCAGTGCTGCCATTAATCACATATAAGGCAATTGTTACCATTTTTTGTTTTTGTCCCTCTTCTGCCATTAATCACATATAAGGCAATTGTTGCCATTTTTTGTTTTCGCCCCACTGCTGCCATTAATCACATATAAGGCAATTGTTGCCATTTTTTATTGACGCCCCTGTGCTGCCATTATTCACATATAACGCAATTGTTGCCATTTTTTATTGTCGCCCCTCTGCTGCCATTATTCACATATAAGGCAATTGTTGCCATTTTTTATTGTCGCCCTTCTGCTGCCATTAATCACATATAAGGCAATTGTTGCCATTTTTTGTTTTGCCCCTCTGCTGCCATTAATCACATATAAGGCAATTGTTGCCATTTTTTGTTTTCGCCCCTCTGCTGCCATTAAACACATATAAGGCAAATGTTGCCATTTGTTGTTTTCGTCCCTCTTCTGCCATTAATCACATATAAGGCAATAATTGCCATTTTTTGTTTTCGCCCCACTGCTGCCATCAATGACATATAAGGCAATTGTTCCCATTTTTTATTGTCGCCCCTCTCCTGCCATTAATCACATATAAGGGAATTGTTGCCATTTTTTGTTTTCGCCCCACTGCTGCCATTAATCACATATAAGGCAATTGTTGCCATTTTTTGTTTTCGCCCCACTGCTGCCATTAATCACATATAAGGCAATTGTTGCCATTTTTTGTTTTCGTCCCTTTGCCACCGTTAATCGCATATAAGGCAATTGTTGCCATTTTTTGTTTTCGCTCCACTGCTGTTATTAACCACATTTAAGGCAATTGTTGCCATTTTTTGTTTTCGTCCCTCTTCTGCCATTAATCACATATAAGGCAATTGTTGCCATTTTTTGTTTTCGCTCCTCTGCTGCCATTAATCACATATAAGGCAATTGTTGCCATTTTTAATTGTCGCCTCTCTGCTGCCATTATTCACATATAAGGCAATTGTTGCCATTTTTTAATGTCGCCCTCTGCTGCCATTAATCACATATAAGGCAATTGTTGCCATTTTTTGTTTTCGCCCCACTGCTGCCATTAATCACATATAAGGCAATTGTTGCCATTTTATTATCGCCCCTCTGCTGCCATTAATCACATATAGGCAATTGCTGCCATTTTTGTTTTTCGTCCCTCTTGCTAGATTAATCGCATATAAGGCAATTGTTGCTCCATTTTCGTTTCGTCCCTCTGCTGCCATTAATCACATATAAGGCATTTGTTGCAATTTTCGTTTTTCGCCCCTCTGCTGCTGTTAATCACAAGTTAGGCAATTGTTGCCATTTCTCGTTTTCGCCACACTGCTGCCGTTAATCACATGTAAGGCAATTGTTGCCATTTTTCATTTTCGCCACAATGCTACTGTAAATCACATGTAAGGCAATTGTTGCCATTTTATGTTTTCGCCCCACTACTGCCATTAATCACGTGTAAGGAAATTGTTTCCATTTTTCGTTTTCGCCCCACCGCTGCTGTTAATCATTTGTGAGGCGACTGTTGCCATTTTTCCTTTTTGATCCACTGCTGCCATTAATATCATGTAAGGCAATTGCTGCCATTTTTTTTTCTCCCCCTATTGCCGTTAATCACATGTAAGGCAATTGTTGCCATTTTGTTTCGTCCTCTGCTGCCATTAATGCATATAAAACCAATTATTTTTTCAATTTCTCCTCTTCCTGCCCATTAATCACATTAAAACTTGTTGTTTTTTCGTCCCTCTGCTGCCATTAATCACATATAAAATAATATCCATTTTTTGTCCTTACTGCTGCGTTATTCACATGAAACCAATTGTTTCCATTTTTGTTTTCGCCCCTCTGCTGCCATTAATCACATATAAAGGCAATTGTTGCCATTTTTTTTGCTCGCCCTCTGCTGCCATTAATCACATATAAGGCAATTGTTGCATTTTTTTTCGCCCCCTGCTGCCGTAATCACACTTATAAGGCATATTATTTGCCATTTTTGTTTTTCGCCTCTGCTGCCATTAATCGCATAAAAGCAATTGTTGCCATTTTTATTGTCCTTCCCTCTCTACTCATTAATCACATATAAGGCAGTATTTGCCATTTTTCGCCCTCTGCTGCCATTAATACATATCGGTAATTGTGCCATTTTTATTTTCGCCCTCTCTGCTCTGGTATCATATAAAACGGTATTTGCCATTTTTGTTTTCGTCCCTCTGCTGCCATTAATCGCATATAAGGCAATTGTTTGCCATTTTTGTTTTCGCCATCTGCTGCCATTAATCACATATAAAACCAATTGTTGCCATTTTTTGGTTTCGCCCCTGCTACCATTAATCACATATAAAGCAGTTGTTTGCCATTTTATTTTCGCCCTCTGCTGCCATTAATCACATATAAGGCAATTGTACATTTTTTTCGTCCCTCTGCTGCATTAGCCACATATAAGAGCAGTTTTTCCATTTTTATTGTCGCCCACTGCTGCCATTAATACATATAAACATTTATTTGCCATTTTTGTTTCCTTCTCTGCTGCCATTAATCACATAAAACAATTATTGCCATTTTTTGTTTCGCCCTCTGCTGCGTTAATTACATTATAAAAGGTATTTGCCATTTTGTATTGTCGCCCTCTGCTGCCATTTATCCATATAAGGCACATTTGCCATTTTTTGTTTGCCCTCTGCTGCCATTAATCACATATAAGACAATTGTTGCCATTTTGTTTTGTCCTCTGTGCCATTAATCGCATATAAGGCAATTGTTTTCCATTTTTGTTTTATCCCCTCTGCTGCCATTAACCACATTTAAGGCAATTATTTGCCATTTTTGTCGTCCCTCTTCTGCCATTAATCACATATAAAGCCATTATCATTTTTGTTTTCGTCCCTCTGCTGCCATTAATGACATATAAAGGCAATTGTTGCCATTTTTATTGTCGCCCTCTCCTGCCATTAATCACATATAAGGCAATTGTTGCCATTTTTTGTTTCGCCCTCTGCTGCCATTAATCACACTATAAGGCAATTGTTGCCATTTTTGTTTTCGCTCCCTGCTCCATTAATCACATATAAGGCTATTGCCATTTTTTGTTTTCGTCCCTCTGCTTTTCCGTTAATCGCATATAAGGCAATTGTTGCCATTTTTATTGTCGCCCTCTGCTGCCATTAATCATATAAGGCAATTGTTGCCATTTTTGTTTCGCCCTCTGCCATTAATCACATATAAGGCAATTGTTGCCATTTTGTTTCGCCCTCTCCTGCCATTAATCACATTATAAGGCAATTGTTGCCATTTTTGTTTTTCCTTCCCTCTGCTGACATTAATCACATATAAGGCAATTGTTGCCATTTTTGTTTTCGCCCTCTGCTGCCATTATTACGCAGAGAGCAATTGTTTGCCATTTTTGTTTTCGCCCTGCTGCCATTAATCACATATAAGGCAATTGTTGCCATTTTTGTTTCGCCCTCTGCTGCCATTAATCACATAAAGGCAATTGTTTGCCATTTTCGCCCCTCTGCTGCCATTAATCACATAGCAATAATTGCGTTTTTTTTCGCCCTGCTGCGTGGGAGGCAATTTTTGCATTTTTTTATTCGCCCTCTCACCGTAATCACATATAAGGCAATTGTTGCCATTTTTGTTTTTCCCCTCTGCTGCCATAATCATATTCAATTGTTGCCATTTTTTGTTTCGCCCCTGCTGCCATTAATCACATTATGAGCAATTATTTGCCATTTTTTTTTTTCGTCCCTCTGCTGCTGTTTATCGATATAAGGCAATTGTTGCCATTTTTTTCTGCCCCCTGCTGCCATTAATCACATTTATAGAGCAATTATTTGCCATTTTTGTTTCCCTCTGCTTGCATTAATCACATATAAGGCAATTGTTTGCCATTTTTTATTGTCGCCCTCTGCTGCCATTGTTTCACATATAAGGCAATTTGTTGCCATTTTTTGTTGTCGCCCTCTGCTGCCGTTAATCACATATAAAGGCAGTGTTGCCATTTTTGTTTCCGCCCTCTGCTGTTAATCACATAAAAGGCAATTATTTGCCATTTTGTTTTCGCCCCCTGCTGCCATTAATCACATATAAGCAATTGTTGCCATTTTTTCGTCCTCTGCTCGTTTCACATATAAACGGTATTTTCCATTTTTTTTTTCGCCTCACTGCTGCCATTAATCACATATAAAACGTTGTTGCCATTTTGTTTTTTCGCCCACTGCTGCCATTAATCACATATAAAGCAATTGTTGCCATTTTTTGTTTTCGCCCTGCTGCCATTAATCACATATAAGGCAGTTGTTGCCATTTTTTGTTTCGCCCTGCCTGCATTAATCCATATAGGCAGTGTTGCCATTTTTGTTTCGTCCTCTCTTACCGTTAATAGCATATAAGGCAATTGTTTCATTTTTTGTTTTTCACCTCTGCTGCCATTTACATTTAAGGCAATTGTTGCCATTTTTTGTTTTCGTCCCTCTTCTGCCATTAATCACATATAAATTGTTGTTTTGTGGCGACATAATTGTTGCCATTTTTTTTTCGCCCTCTGCTGCCATTAATCACATATAAAACAGTTGTTGCCATTTTTGTTTCGCCCCTTCTGCCATGTGTGTCACATATAAAATTGTTGCCATTTTGTTTCGCCCCTGCTGCCATTAATCACATATAAGAGGCAATTGTTTGCATTTTTTGTTTCGTCCCTCTGCTGCATTAATCTACATATAAAACCAGTATTTTGCCATTTTTGTTTTCTCCCCTGCTGCCATTAATCACAAAAGCAATTGTTGCCATTTTATTGTCGCCCTCTCTGCCATTAATCACATAGTAGTATTGCCATTTTTGTTTTCTCTCTTGCCATTAATCACATATAAGGCAATTGTTGCCATTTTTATTTTCGCCCTCTCTGCTAATATACATATAAAGAGCAGGTTGTTTGCCATTTTTTGTTTCGCCCTCTCCTGCATTAATCTACAGTATTTGCCAATTTTTGTTTTTTCGCCCATCTGCTGCCATGTCACATAAAGGCAATTGTTGCCATTTTTGGTTTCGCCCTGCTGCCATTAATCACTATAAAACGTTATTTGCCCATTTTTATTCTCGCCCCTCTGCTGCCATTAATCACATAAGGCAATTGTTGCCATTTTTTGTTTGCCTCTGCTGCCATGTCACATATAAAACCAGTGTTGCCTTTTTTTTATTTCGCCCCTCTGCTGCCATTAATCACATATAAGAGCAATTGTTGCCATTTTTGTTTTCGCCCTCTGCTGCCATTAATCACATATAAAAGCAATTGTTGCATTTTTTGTTTTCGCCCTACTGCTGCCATTAATCACATATAAAGACAATTGTTGCCATTTTTTTTTTCGTCCTCTTCTTGCCCTTGTCTATATAAGACAATTGTTGCCATTTTTGTTTTCGCCCTGCTGCCATTAATCACATATAAAACAATTGTTGCCATTTTTTGTTTTCGCCTGCTGCCATTAATCACATATAAGGCAATTGTGCATTTTTGTTTCGCCCCTCGCTTCCATTACGCAAAAGCTGGTGTTGCCATTTTTTTTTCGTCCCTCTGCTGCCATTATTCCATGAAACAGTTTTTGCCATTTTTTGTTTCGTCCCCTGCTGCCGTAATCACATATGGCAATTGTTGCCATTTTGTTTTCGTCCCTCTGCCGTTAATCGCATATATAAAGGCAATTGTTGCCATTTTTTGTTTTTGCTTGCTGCCATTAACCATATAAGGCAATTATTGCCTTTTTATTTCGTCCCTCTGCTGCCATTAATCACATTATAAGGCAATTATTGCCATTTTGTTTTTCGCCCCCTGCTGCATTAATCACATATAAGGCAATTGTTGCCATTTTTGTTTCGCCCCTCTCCTGCCATTAATCACATATAAGGCAATTGTTGCCATTTTTATTTCGCCCCTCTGCTGCCATTAATCACATATATAAAAGGCAATTGTTGCCATTTTGTTTTCCTTGCCATTTAATCACATATAAGGCAATTGTTGCCATTTTTTTTTGTCCCTCTGCTGCCATTAATCACATAAAAGGCAATTGTTGCCATTTTGTGTTTCGCCTCTGCTGCCATTAATCACATATAAAGGCAATTGTTGCCATTTTGTTTTCGTCCCTCTTGCCATTAATCCATATAAAGGCAATTATTTGCCATTTTTGTTTTCGCCCCTGCTGCCATTAATCACATATAAAGGCAATTGTTGCCATTTTTTTTTGCCCCTCTGCGCCATTAATCACATATAGAATTGTTGCCATTTTTATTGTCGCCCCTCTGCTGCCATTAATGCACATATAAAGGCAATTGTTGCCATTTTGTTTCGTCCTTCTGCTGCCATTAATCACATATAAGGCAATTGTTTTCATTTTTTTTTCGCCTCTGCTGCCATTAATCACATTAAAGGCAGTCTGCCATTTTGTTTTCGCCCCTCTCTGCCATTAATCACATATAAAGCAATTTGTTGCCATTTTTTGTTTCGCCCTCTGCTGCCATTAATCACATATAAAGGCAATTGTTGCCATTTTTTGTTTCGTCCCTCTGCTGCCGTTAATCACATATAAGGCAATTGTTGTGCCATTTTTTTTGTCGCCCTCTGCTGCCATTAATCACATATAAGGCAATTGTTGCCATTTTTGTTTTTGCCCCCTGCTGCCATTAATCACATATAAGGCAATTGTTGCGGCAGTTTTTGTTTCGTCCTCTACTGCCATTAATTACATATCGGATTGTTGCCATTTTTGTTTCGCCCCTGTGCTGCCATTAATCACATATAAGGCAATTGTTGCCATTTTTTTTTTCGTCCCCCTGCTGCCATTAATCACATAAAAGCAATTGTTGCCATTTTTTTTTTCGCCCTCTGCTGCCATTATTCACATATATAGGCAATTTTTCCCATTTTTATTATCTTCCCTCTGCTGCCGTTAATCACATATAAAGCAATTGTTGCCATTTTTTTTTTCGCCCTACTGCTGCCGCATTAATCACATATAAAGAGCAATTCTTTGCCATTTTGTTTCGCCCACTGCTGCCATTAATCCTTATAAGGAATATTTGCCATTTTTGTTTTCGCCCTCGGTGCCATTAATCATATATAAGGCAATTGTTGACATTTTTTTTTTTCGTCCCTCTGCTGCCGTTAATCCCGCAAAGGCAATTGTTGCCATTTTTGTTTCGCCCCACTGCTGCCATTAATCACGCATAAGGTTGTTTTTGTGTTTTAAAACCAGTTGTTGCCATTTTTTTTGTCGTCCTCTGCTGTGTCACATTTAGAGCAATTGTTGCCATTTTGTTTCATCCACTGCTGCCATTGATGACATATTAAAGGCAATTGTCTGCATTTTTGTTTGCCTCTGCTGCCGTTTATCCATATAAAGCAGTTGTTGCCTTTGTTTTCGACACTCTGCTGCATTAATCACATATAAGGCAATTATTTGCCATTTTGTTTTCTTCTCTCTGCCATTTATCACATATAAAGCAATTGTTTGTTTTGTTTTCTTCCCTCTGCTTCGTATCACACTTAAAGCAATTTTGCCATTTTTGTTTCGCCCTGCCATTGATACATATAAGGTATTTGCATTTTTTTGTCTTCCTCTGCCGTTTTTACATTGTGCCATTTTTGTTTCGTCCTCTGCTGCCATTAATCATATATAGGGCAATTGTTTTGCATTTTTTGTTTTCGTCCCTGCTGCCATTAATCCATATAAAGAGGTATTTGTTTTTTATTTTGCCCCTCTGCTGCCATGTATTCACATATAAAACGGTGTTGCCATTTTTTTGCCCCTGCGCCATTAATCACGCCTGGCGTTTGTTGCGCATTTTTTGTTTCGCCCTCTGCTGCCGTTATCACATTAAGCAATTGTTGCCATTTTTTGTTTTTCGCCTCTGCTGCCATTAATCACATATAAAGCCAATTGTTGCCATTTTTGTTTTTCGCCCTCTGTTGCCGTTAATCGCATCAAAACGGTTTGCGCGTTTTTTTTCTCCCCTTGCGTGTCATTAACAAAACGGTGTTGCCATTTTTGTTTTCGTCCTCTGCTGCCGTTAATCCATTTTAAAGGCAATTGTTGCCATTTTTGTTTCCTTCTCTGCCATTGTTCCCTCAAGAAACAATTGTTTGCCATTTTTGTTTTCGCCTGCTGCCGTTAATTTCTGAGGCAATTGTTGCCATTTTTGCTTTCGCCTGCTGCCATTAACCATTTATAGGCAATTGTTGCCATTTTTGTTTTTTTGTCCCCTCTTCTGCCATTAATCACATATAAAACAATATTTTTGTTTTTTGTTTCGTCCTGCTGCCGTTTGTTGCATATAAAGGCAGTTGTGCCATTTTTTGTCGTCCTCTGCCATTAATCACATTTATAAGGCAATTGTTTGCCATTTTTGTTTTCGCTGCCATTATTAATCACATTATAAAACAATTGTTGCCATTTTTTGTTTTCGCTTGCTGCCGTTAATCACTAAGCAATTTTTTTGCCATTTTTTTTTTTCGCCCTCTGCTGCATTAATCACATATAAAACGGTGTTTGCCTTTTTTCGTCCTCTGCTGCCGTTAAATACTTGTAAGGCAGTTGTTTGCCATTTTTGTTTCGCCCCTCTGCTGCATTAATCTCATATAAGACAATTATTTGCCATTTTTTTTTTCGTCCTCTGCTGCCATTAATCACTTGTGTGTTGCCATTTTTTTTTTTCGTCCTTTGTTCCGTTAATTGCATATAAAACATTATTTGCCATTTTTGTTTCGCCCACTGCTTGTCCTTATAAAACATATTTGCATTTTTTGTTTCTTGCTGCATGTCAATCCATATAAGACAATTGTTGCCATTTTTTTCGCCCTCTGCTGCCATTAATCACATATAAGGCAATTGTTGCCATTTTTGCTCCCACTGCTGCCATTAATCACATAAAGGTTGTTGCCATTTTTGTTTTGGCCCTCTGCTGCCATTAATCACGCAGAGCGGCATTTGCCATTTTGTTTTCGTCCCCTGCTGCGTTTTCGCCGCCATTAATCACTTTAAAACCATGTTGTTGCCATTTTGTTTTTCCTCCTGTTGCCGTTAATCACATACAAGGCAATATTTGCCATTTTTCGACCCTCTGCCATTAATCACATTTAAAGCATTGTTTCCATTTTGTTTTCGTCCCCCTGCTGATATTAATCACATGAGCAATTGTTTATGCTTTTTATATTCGCCCTCTGCTGCCGTGTCATATAAAACAATTGTTGCCATTTTTGTTTCGTCCCTCTGCCATTAATCACATATAATAGAAATTATTTGCCATTTTGTTTCGCCCTGCCATAATCACATAAAACAATTGTTGCCATTTTTGTTTTTCGTCCTCTCTTGCGTTAATCACATATAAAGGCAATTGTTGCCATT
Organism: Homarus americanus; assembly: GCF_018991925.1. Lineage (NCBI taxonomy): Eukaryota > Metazoa > Arthropoda > Malacostraca > Decapoda > Nephropidae > Homarus > Homarus americanus. The sequence continues at coordinate 11,821 of NW_024731829.1, read as the reverse complement.
TTTGTTTTCGTCCTCTGCTGCCATGTCACATGTAAGGCAATTGTTGCCATTTTTTGCCCCCTGCTGCCATTATTCATATAAGGCGGTATTTGCCATTTTGTTTTCGCCTGCTGCCATTAATCACATATAAAACATTTTGTTGCCATTTTGTTTCGTCGCTGCTGCCATTTTTTTTTTCGTCCTCTGCTGCCGTAATCACATATAAAGGAATTGTTGCCATTTTTGTTTTCGTCCCCCGTGTTGCCGTTAATCGCGTATGTAGCAATGTTGCCATTTTTCCCCCCACTGCTGCCATTAATCACAATAAGGCAATTGTTGCCATTTTTGTTTCATCCCCGCTGCCATTAATCACATAAAGGCAATTTGCCATTTTGTTTTTGCCCCTGCTGCCATTAATCACATATAAAACCAGTTGTTGCCTGTTTCGCCTACTGCTGCTGTTAATCGAATATAAAACGTTTTGACATTTGTTTTTCGTCCCCTCTGCTGCAATCGCATATAAAGGCAATTGTTGCCATTTTTGTTTTGCCCTGCTGCCGTTAATCACATATAAAGCAATTGTTTGTTTTGCCCTGCTGCCGTTTCACATATAACAATTTTGGCATTTTTAGTTTTCGTCCTCTGCTGCCGTTAATCGCATATAAACGGTGTTAGCCTTTTTTTCGCCCCTGCTGCCATTAATCACATATAAGGCAATTGTTTGCCATTTTTGTTTCTTCCTCTGCTGACATTTATCATGTAAAGGCAATTGTTGCCATTTTTTTGTTTTCTTCCCTCTGCTGCCATTAATCACATTTAACGCAATTGTTGCCATTTTGTTTCGCCACCTCTGTTGCGTTAATTATTTATCAGGCGTTGTTTGCTGTTTGCCGCCTGCCAGGCAGGTATTTTGCATTTTTTGTTTCTTGCCCACTACTGCATTGATCACATATAAAGGCAATTGTTTTCACTTTTTGTTTCGTCCTCTTGCCATTAATCCATATATAGCAATTGTTGCCATTTTTGTTTCGCCCACCTGCCCATTAATCACATATAAGGCAATTGTTCCCCATTTTGTTTCGCCCTGCTGCCATTAAGCACATATAAGGCAATTGTTGCCATTTTTTTCGCCCCACTGCTGCCATTAATCACATATAAGGCAATTGTTGCCATTTTTTGTTTTCGCCCCACTGCTGCCATTAATCACATATAAGGCAATTGTTGCCATTTTTTGTTTTCACCCTACTGCTGCCATTAATCGCATATAAGGCAATTGTTGCCATTTTTTGTTTTCGTCCCACTGCTGCCATTAGTCACATATAAGGCAATTGTTGCCATTTCTTGTTTTCGCCCCATTGCTGGCAATAATCACATATAAGGCAATTGTTGCCATTTTTTATTGTCGCCCCACTGCTGCCAATAATCACATAAAAGGCAAAAGTTGCCATTTTTTGTTTTAGTCCCTCTGCTGCCGGTAATCGCATATAAGGCAATTGTGGCCATTTTTCGTTTTCGTCCCTCTGCTGCCGGTAATCACATATAAGGCAATTGTTGCCATTTTTTGTTTTCGCCCCATTGCTGCAATTAATCACATATAAGACAATTGTTGCCATTTTTTGTTTTCGCCCCACTGCTGCCATGAATCACATATAAGGCAATTTTTGCCATTTTTTTTCGTCCCTCTACTGACGGTAATCGCATATAAGGCAATTGTTGCCATTTTTTGTTTTCGCCCCACTGCTGCCATTAATCACATATAAGGCAATTTTTGCCATTTTTTGTTTTCGGCCCACTGCTGCCATTAATCACATATAAGGCAATTGTTGCCATTTTTTGTTTTCACCCTACTGCTGCCATTAATCGCATATAAGGCAATTGTTGCCATTTTTTGTTTTCGCCCCTCTGCTGCCATTAATCGCATATAAGGCAATTGTTGCCATTTTTTGTTTTCGCCCCACTACTGCCATTAATGACATATAAGGCAATTGTTGCCACTTTTTGTTTTCGTCCCTCTGCTGCCGTTAATCGCATATAAGACAATTGTTGCCATTTTTTGTTTTCGTCCCTCTGCTGCTATTAATCACATATAAGGCAATTGTTGCCATTTTATGTTTTCGTCCCTCTGCTGCCATTAATCACATATAAGGCAATTGTTGCCATTTTTTGTTTTCCCCCTCTACTGCCATTAATCACATATAATGCATATGTTGCCATTTTTTGTTTTCGTCCCTCTGCTGCCGTTAATCACATATAAGGCAATTGTTGCCATCTTTCGTTTTCGCCCCTCTGCTGCCATTAATCGCATATAAGGCAATTGTTGCCATTTTTGGTTTACGCACCACTGCTGTCACTAATCACATTTAAGGCAATTGTTCCCATTTTTTGTTTTCGCTTCACTGCTGCCATTAATCACATATAAGGCAATTGTTGCCATTTTTTGTTTTCGTTCCTCTGCTGCCATTAATCGCATATAAGGCAATTGTTGCCATTTTTTGTTTTCGCCCTACTGCTGCCATTAATCACAACAAAGGCAATTGTTGCCATTTTTTGTTTTCGCCCCATTACTGCCATTAATCACATATAAGGCAATTGTTGCCATTTTTTTTGCCCCACTGCTGCCGTTAATCATATATAAGGCAATTGTTGCCATTTTTTGTTTTCGTCCCTCTACTGCCATTAAGAACATATAAGGCAATTGTTGCCATTTTTTGTTTTCGCGCTATTGTTGCCAATAATCACATATAAGGCAATTGTTGCCATTTTTTGTTTACGCACCACTGCTGCCACTAATCACATTTAAGGCAATTGTTGCCATTTTTTGTTTTCGCCCCACTGCTGCCATTAATCACATATAAGGCAATTGTTGCCATTTTTTGTTTTCGCTTCACTGCTGCCATTAATCACATATAAGGCAATTGTTGCCATTTTTTGTTTTCGTTCCTCTGCTGCCATTAATCGCATATAAGGCAATTGTTGCCATTTTTTGTTTTCGCCCCACTGCTGCCATTAATCACATATAAGGCAATTGTTGCCATTTTTTGTTTTCACCCTTCTGCTGCCATTAATCACATATAAAGCAACTGTTGCCATTTTTTGTTTTCGTCCCACTGCTGCCATTAGTCACATATAAGGCAATTGTTGCCATTTTTTGTTTTCGCCCCACTGCTGCCATTAATCACATATAAGGCAATTGTTGCCATTTTTTGTTTTCGTCCCACTGTTGCCATTAATCACATATAAGGCAATTTTTGCCATTTCTTGTTTTCGTCCCTCTAATGCCGTTAATCACATATAAGGCAATTGTTGCCATTTTTCGTTTTCGCTCCTCTGCTGCCATTAGTGGCATGTAAGGCAGTTTTTGCCATTTTTGGTTTTCGCCCCACTGCTGCCATTTATCACATATAAGGCAATTGTTGCCATTTTTTGTTTTTGCCCCACTGCTGCCGTTAATCACATATAAGGCAATTGTTGCCATTTATGGTTTTTGCCCCACTGCTGAAATTAATCATATATAAGGCAATTGTTGCCATTTTTTGTTTTCGTCCCTCTACTGCCATTAAGCACATATAAGGCAATTGTTGCCATTTTTTTCGCCCCTCTGCTGCCATTAATCACATATAAGGCAATTGTTGCCATTTTTTGTTTACGCACCACTGCTGCCACTAATCACATTTAAGGCAATTGTTGCCATTTTTTGTTTTCGCTTCACTGCTGCCATTAATCACATATAAGGCAATTGTTGCCATTTTTTGTTTTCGTTCCTCTGCTGCCATTTTTGTTTCGTCCCTCTGCTGCCTTAATACATATAAGGCAATTGTTGCCATTTTTGTTTCCCTCTGCTGCCATTAATCCATAACGGCAATTGTTGCCAATTTATTATTTCATCCCTCTGCTGCCATTAATCACATACAAAGGCAATTGTTGCCATTCTTTTTTTTCATCCTTTGCTGCCATTAATCACATTTTAAGCCATTGTTGCATTTTTTCGCCCTGCTGCCATTGATCACATATAAAACATTGTTCCCATTTTTGTTTCGTCCTCTGTTGCCGTTATCGCAAAACCAATTGTTGCCATTTTTTTTCGTCCCTCTGTTGCCGTTAATCGCACATAAGGCAATTGTTGCCATTTTTTCGCCCTACTGCTGCCATTAATCACATATCAAGCAATTGTTTCCCTTATTGTTTCGCCCTCTGTTGCCGTTATTCGCCAAGGCAGTTGTTTCCATTTTTGTTTCGCCCTGCCATTAATCACATATAAGGCAATTGTTGCCATTTTTGTTTCGTCCTCTGCTGCCTTTAATCGCTTGTTAGGCAATTGTTGCCATATTTTGTTTTCGTCCTCTGTTGCCAGTAATACATATAAGGCAATTGTTGCCATTTGTTGTGCCCCCTGGTCCCGTAAGCACATATAAAACAATTGTTGCCATTTTTGTTTTCGTCCCTCTGCGTAATAAATAAAGGCAATTGTTGCATTTGTTTTGCCCCCCTCTTGCCGTTAATCGCATATAAGGCAATTGTTGATTTTGTTTTCTGTCCTCTGCTGCCATTAATCACGCAAGAAGCAATGTATTCATTTTGTTTTGTCCTCTGCTGCCGTAATACATATAAGCAATTGTTGCCATTTTTCGCCTGCTGCCATTAATCACATATAGGCAATTGTTGCCCATTTTGTTTTCCCCCCTCCTGCCATTAATCACATATAAAGGCAGTGTTTTGATTTTTGTTTTCGCCCTCTGCTGCCATTAATCACATATAAAAGCATTGTTTGTTTTGTTTTCATCCCTCTGCTGCATTAATCACATAGAAGCCAATTGTTGGTGCCATTTTTCCTCTGCTGCCATTAATCACATTTTAGGCAATTGTTGCCATTTTTGTTTTCCTTCCTCCTGCCATAAATCACATATAAGGCAGTTGTTGCCATTTTGTTTTCGTCTTCTGCTGCCATTAATCACATATCAGGCAATTGTTGCCATTTTGTTTCGTCCTCTCCTGCCATTATCCATACTCAACAATTGTTTTGTTATTGTTTTGCCCCTCCCGTTAATCGCATATAAAGGTATTGTTGACCCTTTTTATTTCGCCCTGCTGCTGCCATTGATCACATATAAAGCAATTATTTGCCTTGTTTTCGTCCTCTGCTGCCATTAATCACATATAAGCCAATTGTTTATTTTTTTGTTTCGTCCCTCTGCTGCCATTAATCACATATAAGGCAATTGTTTGCCATTTTGTTTTCGTCCTCTGCTTCCATTAATCACATGTAAGGGAATTGTTGCCATTTTGTTTCGCCACCTCTGGCCGTTAATCGCATATAAAACCAGTGTTGCCATTTTGTTTCGTCCCTCTGCTGCCGTTGCGCCAGGCAATTGTTGCCTTTTTTCGCCTCACTGCTGCCATTGATCACATATAAGCAATTGTTGCCATTTTGTTTCCGCCCCTGCCATTATCACATATACTGCAATTGCTGCCATATTTTGTTTCGTCCTCTACTACCATTAATCACATATAAAAGCAATTGTTGCCATTTTGTTTCGTCCTCTGCTGCCATTAATCACATATAAGGCAATCGTTGCCATTTTGTTTTCGCCCACTGCCATTAATCATATAATGCAATAGTTGCCATTTTTGTTTTCGCCCTGCTGCCGTTTGCATATGCAATTTTGCCATTTTAGTTTTTCGTCCTCTGTGCTGTAACACATATAAGGCCAATTGTTGCCATTTTTGTTTTCGCCCCTGCTGCCATTAATCACATGGTTTTGCCATTTTTTGTTTTGCCCCTGCATTTAATCACATATAAGGCAATTGTTGCCATTTTTGTTTCGCCCTGCTGCCATTAATCACATATAAGGCAATTTTTATTTTTAGTTTCGTCCCTCTGCTGCCGTTAATCGCATATAAAGGCAGTTTTTGCCATTTTTGTTTTCCCCTGCTGCCATAATCACATATAAGGCAATTGTTTGCCATTTTTGTTTTTCTTCCCTCTGCTCCCATTTTTTCTATAAAACAATTATTTGCCATTTTTTGTTTCTTCCCTCTGCTGCCATTAATCACATTTAAGGCAATTGTTTGCCTTTTTGTTTTCGCCCCTGCTGCCATGGATCACATTATGGTATTGTTGCCATTTTTTTTTTCGTCTGCTGCCATTAATCACATATAAAGCAATTGTTGCTTTTTTCTTTGCTGCTGCCATTGATCACATATAAAAGGTTGTTTTACTTTTTGTTTTCGTCCTCTGCTGCCATTAATCACACATATAGCAATTGTTGCCATTTTTGTTTCCTCCCTGTGCATTAATCATATAAAGAATTGTTCCCCATTTTTTTTTTCGCCCTGCTGCCATTAATCACATATAAGGCAATTGTTGCCATTTGTATTTTTCTTCCCTCTGCTGCCGTTAATCGCATATAAGACAATTGTCCCCATTTTTGTTTTCGCCCCTCCTGCCATTAATCACATATAAAGCAATTGTGGCCATTTTTTTTTTTGTCCTCTGCTGCCATTTTTTGTTTCGTCCTCTGCTGCCATTAATAATCATGTAAGGCAATTGTTCCATTTTTGTTTCGCCCTCCCCCCCCGTTTTGCCGTTAATCGCAGATAAAGGCAATTTTTCATTTTCTCCCCTGCCATTAATCACATATAAGGCATTGTTGCCATTTTCGTTTCATCCCTCTGCCGTTAATTGCATTTAAGGCAATTGTTTCTATTTTTAGTTTTCGTCCCTGTGCTGCCATTTCCATATAAAGCAGTATTTGCCATTTTGTTTTTCGTCCTCTGCTGCCGTTAATCATGCATTGTTTGCCATTTTTCGCCTCTGTCCGTTAATCATCACTTAAAACAATTGTTTATTTTTGTTTCGCCCTGCCATTGATCACATATAAGGCAATTGTTGCCATTTTCTTTCTCCCCACTGCTGCCTTTAATCACACATAAAATAATTGTATTTTTGTTTTCTCTTCCCTCTGCTGCCGTTAATCACATATAAAATTGTTTGCCATTTTTCGCCTCACTGCTGCCATTGATCACATATAAGGCAATTGTTGCCATTTTGTTTTCTTCCTGCTGCCATTAATCACATATAGCAATTGCTGCCATATTTTGTTTTCGGCCTCTGCCATTAATCACATTATAAAGGTGTTGCCATTTTGTTTTTCGTCCCTCTGCTGCATCACACTAAAGCAATTGTTTGCCATTTTTGTTTCGCCCTGCTGCCATTTCACATATAAGAGCAATTATTTGCCATTTTGTTTTCTTCCCTCTGCTGCCATTTATCACATATAAGGCAATTGTTTGCCATTTTTGTTTCTTCTCTGCTGCCATTAATCACATTTAAAGCCAATTGTTTTGCATTTTTGTTGCCCTGCCCATTAATCATATCATGTTGTTTTTGATTTCGCCCACTGCTGCCATTGATCCATATAAAATTGTTTTTGCCATTTTGTTTTGTCCCTCTGCTGCATTAATCACATATAAGGCAGTGTTTTCATTTTTTTTTGTCGTCTCTTCTGCCATATCACATATAAGGCAATTGTTTGCCCATTTTGTTTCGCCCTCTGTTTGCGCGTTTATCGCATATAAAAGCAATTTTTGCCATTTCTGTTTCCTTCCCTACTGCCGTGATCACATAAGGCAGTTGTTGCTATTTTTTGTTTTCAGCGTCTGCTGCCATTATCACATATAAGTCAGTATTCCATTTTGTTTTCGTCCTCTGCTTCCATTATCATATAAAGGTTATTTGCCATTTTGTTTCGCCTCATTGCCATTAATCACATATAAAGAGCAATTGTTTTCCATTTTGTTTTCGTCCTCTGCTGCTGCTAATCACATATAAGGCAATTGTTTATGTCGTCCTCTGCGCCTTTCTCAGCACATATCTAGGCAATTGTTGCCATTTTGTTTCGCCCTCTGCTGCCGTTAATCACATATAGAGCAATTGTTGCCATTTTTTTCGCCTCCTGCTGCCATTAATCACATATAAGCAATTGTTGCATTTGTTTTGCCTCTGCTGCCATTAATCCACGTACCACGCAATTGTTTGCCATATTTTGTTTCGTCTCTCCGTTAATCACATATAATGGCAATTGTTGCCATTTTGTTTTCGTGCCTCTGCTGCCATTAATATATATGGGCAATTGTTTGCCATTTTGTTTCGCCCCAGTGCTGCCATTAATCATATAAAGGCAATTGTTTGCCATTTTTTTCGCCCGCCTTGCCATTAATACATATATGGCAATTTTGCTATTTTCGTTTCGTCCCTCTGCTTATTAATCACATAAAACCATTGTTGCCATTTTCTGTTTTCGCCCCTGCTGCCATTAATCACATATAAGGCAATTGTTGCCTTTTTGTTTTCGTCCCTCTGCTGCCATTTATCGTACATTTTAAGCGATATTTGCCATTTTTGTTTCGTCCCTCTGCTGCCGTTAATGCATTTTAGGCAATTTGCCATTTTTGTTTTCGCGCACTGCTGGCATTGATCACATATAAGACAATTGTTGCCATTTTTTTTTTCGCCTCTGTTGCCGTTAATCACATATAAGGGCAATTGTTGCCATTTTAGTTTTCGTCCTCTGCTGCCTTTAATCACATATAAGGCAATTGTTGCCATTTTTGTTTCGTCCCTCTGCTGCCATTAATCACATAAAAGGCAATTGTTGCCATTTTTTTGTGTGTTGTTGGTGTTTTTTTTGTTTTTCGTTCCTCTGTTGCCGTTAATCGTTTTAGACAGTTGTTGCCATTTTTGTTTTCGCCCTGCTGCCATTGATCATATATAAGGCAATTGTTGCCATTTTTTTTCGTCATCTGTTGCCGTTAATCGCATATAAAGGCAATTGTTGCCGTTTTGTTTTTTGCCCTGTTGCCGTTGTTCACTTTAAGCAATTGTTGCCATTTTTGTTTGCTCTGATGCCATTAATCACATATAAGGCAATTGTTTTATTTTTTGTTTTCGTCCTCTGCTGCCATTAATCTCATATAAGGCAGTTTTTGCCATTTTGTTTTTTCGTCTTGTGTTTTTGGTTGTTGTTTTTGCCACTGTTGCCGTTATTACATGTGGGGATTTTTGCTATTTTGTTTCGTCCTTCTGCGATTAATCACATATAAGGATTTGTTGCCATTTTTGTTTGTACTTGTGATTTTTTGTGTCCCTCTGCTGCCGTTATCATATAAAGGCGGTTGTTTGCATTTTTGTTTTTGCCTTCTGTTGCCGTTAATCATATAGGGCATTTGTTGCCATTTTTGTTTTCGTCCCTCTGCTGTTTTTTGGTTTGCCATTTTTGTTTGTCGTCTCTCTGCTGTTAATCACATATAAGGCAATTGTTTGTATTTTTTTTTTCGCCCATGTGCCGTTAATCGCATGTATTGTTGCCATTTTTTGTTTGTTTGTGCCATTTTTGTTTTTCGTCCCCTGCCGCCTTAATCACATATAAGGGCAATTGTTGCCATTTTTGTTTTCGTCCCTTGTGCCGTTAATCACATTTTAGGCAATTTTTGCCATTTTTTTTTTTCTCCACTGCTGCCATTGATTTGGTTGTTTTTTGTTTGTTGTTGGTTTCGCATATAATTGTTTGTGTTTTTATTTTGTTCCCTCTGTTGCCGTTAATCGTATATAAGGCATTGTTGCCATTTTTTGGCTTTGTTGCCGTTATTCGCATATAGGCAATTGTTTGTATTTTTTTTTTCGCCCTCTGCTGCCTTTGATCGCTTGTGGCAATTGTTGCCATTTTTGTTTTCTACTGTGTAATCACATATAAGGCAATTGTTGCCATTTTTGTTTTCTTCCTCTGCTGCCGTTAATCATATAAAGGCAGTTTTTTGTTATTTTTTTCGCCCCTGCTGCCATTGATGTCATATAAGGCAATTGTTGCGTTTTTTTTTTTCGCTTACTGTTGCCATTAATCACATGTGAGCGGTTGTTGCCATGTTTTGTTTTCGGCCTCTGCGATTAATCCATATAGGTTTGTTTGCCATTTTTTTTTTCGTCCTCTGCTGACTTTTTGGTTGTTGATTTTTTTTTCGTCCTTGTGCCATTAATCACATTTGGCAATTGTTGCCTTTTTGTTTTCTTCCTCTGTTGCCGTTTATCACGTAAGGCAATTGTTGCCATTTTTGTTTTTTCCTCTCTGTGGTATTAATCACATTTGAGGCAATTGTTGCCATTTTTGTTTCGCCCTGTGATATTAATGCATATAATGCAATTGTTGCTATTTTTATTTAGCCCTGCTGCCTTGTGATCACATATGGCGATTGTTGCCATTTTGTTTTCGTCCCTCTGCTGCCATTAATGATATAAAATTGTTTTGCGTTTTTGTTTTCGCCCTCTGTTGCCGTTTATCGCATATAGTTGTTTGTATTTTTGTTTTCGCCCTGCTGTGATCACATATAAGGCATTTTTTATTTTTTGTTTCGTCGTTTGCTGCATTAATCACATATAAGTCAATTGTTTCCATTTTTGTTTTTCGCCTGTTTCCGTTAATCACATATAGAATTGTTGCCATTTTGTTTTCGCCACCTCTGTTGCCATTAATCACATATGAGCAATTGTTGCCATTTTGTTTTCGTCCCTCTGTTGCCATTAATCACATATAAAGACAATTGTTGCCATTTTGTTTTCGTCCCTCTGCTGCCATTAAGCACATATAAGGCAATTGTTGCCATTTTTTGTTTTCGCCCACTCTTTGCCGTTAATCACATATAAGGCAATTGTTGCCATTTTTTTTTCGCCTCACTGCTTGCCATTAATCGCCTGAAAGCAATTATTTGCCATTTTGTTTTCGCCCCACTGCTGCCATTAATCCATACACGCAATTGTTGCCATATTTGTTTCGTCCCTCTCTGCCATTAATCACATATAAAACCAATTGTTGCCATTTTTGTTTCGATGCCTCTGCTGCCATTAATCACATATAGAGCAATTCATTGCCATTTTGATTTTCGCCCAGTCTGCCGGTAAATCACATATAAAGACGGTGTTGCCGTTTTTTCGCCCACTGCGCCGTCAATAATCCACATATATGTGATTTTGCCATTTTCGTTTTCGTCCCTCTGCTGCTGTTAATCACATATAAGGCAATTGTTGCCATTTTCTGTTTTCGCCCACTGCCATTAATCACATATAAGGCAATTGTTGCCATTTTGTTTCGTCCCTCTGCTGCCATTAATCACATTTTTAGGCAATTGTTGCCATTTTTGTTTTCATCCCTCTGCTGCCATTAATTACATTTTAGGCAATTATTTGCCATTTTGTTTCGCCGCACTGCTGCCATTGATCACCATATAGACAATTGTTGCCATTTTTTTTTCGCCCACTGTTGCCATTAATCCGCCATAAAGGCAATTATTTGCCATTTTAGTTTTCTTCTTGCCATTAATCACATATAAAGGCAATTTTTGACATTTTAGTTTCGTCCCTCTGCTGCCATTAATCACCTCTCGGGCGAGTTGTTTGCCATATTTTGTTTCTTCGCTCTGCTGCTATTAATCGCCAGGCAATTGTTGCCATTACGTTTTCTTCCCTCTGCTGCCATTAATCACATTTAAAACAATTGTTGCCGTTTTGTTTTTTCGCCCCACTGCTGCCATTGATCACATATAGAACAATTGTTTGCGTTTTTATTTTCGTCCCTCTGCCATTAATCACATATAAAACCAATTGTTGCCGTACGTTTTCGCTTTCTCATTGCCGTAATCGCATATAAAGGCAATTGTTGCGACCACATTTTCGCCCCGCCATTAATCATATATAAGGCAATTGTTGCCATTTTGTTTCGTCACTCTGCTGCCGTTAATCGCATATAAAGGCAATTGTTGCCATTTTTGTTTTGCCTCACTGTTGCCATTAATCCAT
>NW_024731828.1:0-5941 GCF_018991925.1 Homarus americanus | reverse complement strand
AACATAATGGATTCCAGATTATCAGATTTTCGATTTTTCACAGATTATCAGATTTTCGATTTTTAATGAATCCAGATTATCAGATTTTTATTTTTTCACAGATTATCACATTTTGATTTTCACAGATTCTGATGGTTAGTGAATACAGATTTCTAGTGATAATGGGAAGAGGAGGAGATTAAGAGGAGGGAGAGAGGGAGGTGGTGGCGGACAGAGGGGAGAGGATTGTGGGCAGGAGGGGAAAGAGAGGGGAGAGAGGGGTGATTAAGGTAAAGGAGTAGTGAGGGGAAGAGAAGTCTGGTGGAGAGGAGAGAGAGTATTGATGAGGGGAGAGGTGAGGTGAGGGAAGAGTCGAGCGTGATTGTGGGAAGGAGAGGAAAGGAGGAAAGAAGGAACAGTGGGGAGAGGAGGGAAAATGGCTTGTGAGGGGAGAGGGAAAAGGAATGTGGGGAGGGAGGGGAAAGGAGGGAAATGGCTGGTGAGGGAGAGGAAAAGGAGTGGGGAGGGAGTGGGGAGAGGAGTGGAAAATGGCTGGTGAGGGGAGAGGGAAAAGGAGGGAGAGGATGAAGGTCAGTACATGGCACACATTAAAGATGCACTGTCCTGCTCGTCTGGTCTTGGTGCAACAGTTTAACCTTAAGTATATTACTGTCACCACCTGTCACTTCCCCTGTCACTCACCTGTCACCCCCACCTGTCACTTCACCTGTCACCACCTGTCACTTCCACCTGTCACTTCCCCTGTCGCCCCACCTGTCACTCACCTGTCACTTCCACCTGTTACTCCCACCTGTCACTTCTACCTGTCACTCACCTGTCAATCACCTGTCACTTCCAACCTGCTCCACATTTTCATACCTGCCTGGGAACTTACAAAAGGAGGCTCTTTTTAGTGTTAGGTTAGGTTAGGTTAGGTTAGGTTAGGTCAGGTAAGGTAGACATTCCAAGCTGGGGTGCGGAGAGGGGGGTGCTTGGAGTGTGAAGGGATGGGGTGTGAGGTGAGGGAGGGGCTGGGGAGGGATGTTGGTACTGATCTTGTTCTGTTTGTATATGAATATAAACAAACCAACTAACAAAACACACGGTCACAAACTAGAGGTATATAATGTGAACTGTTATAGCATTTACCTGGTCTTAAGGTGTCTATGCAGATGTTGTGGAGGTTATATTGTAATATCCTAAGGCATAAGATATATATAGATAATAGATAGATAGATAGATAGATAGATAGATAGATAGATAGATAGATAGAGGAATGTTGAGGAAGGGGCAGTAGAGAAAGAGAGAGAGAGAGAGTAGCTGGCAGAACAGTGAGTGGTTGAGGTCCTTCCCCAGCATCCACAGCAGCGCCCCCTTCAATAGCTCGTCTGGGGGATACTCATAACTCCCTCCCCCTACACTTTATCTTTTAGTGCCGTCAGCAGCTTCATGCGTGACTTACCTTCTCACTCACTCACCCAAGTCATCAGGAGGAGGAAAGTTTGAGTAGGACCTCGAGTAAAACAAGGGAGGAAGAGGCAGCTGTGTGTGTGTGTGTGTGTGAGTGGGCAACACAAGGTCTTTACACAGTTCTAACTCTTGGTCTGCGCAACAGTCGGTGGTGGGGGCCATTGATAAACGTTATTAAAGCTGTTTACTAGGCTGGTAAACCTTGTTGACGGCTTTAAGGTGCACTTGTCTCCTCCCTCCACTGTCCTCCTCCTCCTCCCCGAGGACAACACTGTGAGGGGCGACGAGAACAGCACAGTGAGGTAGTGAGGGAGCAACAGGACAACACCTGACGGAGACGAAGGAATGTCACAGTGAGGAGAGTCTTAACACCAACTTCACCACCACCATCGTCATCACTATCACCACCACCACCACCACCATCATCACAACACACCACCACCACCACCACCACCATCATCATCATATCACCACCACCACCATCATACTATCTCCACCACCACCACCATCATCACCATCACCACCACCACCATCATCACCACCACCACCACCATCATCACCATCACCACCACCACCATCATCATCATCATCACCACCACCATCATCACTATCTCCACCACCACCACCATCATCATCATCACCACCACCATCATCACTATTCCATCACCACCACCATCATCACCATCACCACCACACCACCATCATCACCACACCACCACCACCACCACCACATCATCACCATCACCACCACCACCATCATCATCATCATCATCACCACCACCATCATCACTATCTCCACCACCACCACCACCATCATCACCACCACCACCACCACCACCACCATCATCACCACCACCTCCACCACCATCATCATCACCATCACTATCACCATCACCATCACCACCACCACCACCACCACCACCACTCTAACCGCCATGTAACCCCCCTCTACCAGGCAGCCAGTCCTCCATTTACTACCTCCAGCTGTGGTCACTATACCATATAACACCAGCACGGGCATTCATCATCGCCTGACACTCCCCTCCAATCCCCTAGTGACACTTATGCTTCCTACGCCGTTACCACCACCCCCATATTGCGCCCTCCCAGGAAGATCCTCTTCACTCTGTTTCCTGAGGGAGGTGACGGTAATGGTCCGGTGCTCCCAGCTTCCCTCACTTTGTCACTGAAATCTGGGACAGCGTTTTATTTATTACATCTCTTCCTGGGTCCTGCTGCGGCTTATACTACAGAAGGTGACATAGTCTGAGTCTGTTTCTGTGACATTTCCGGGAGGAATTTTGGTCTGTATTGTTTGTGGCCATTGTTTGTGTTTATAGTTTGTGTGGCCATTGTTTGTGTTTATAGTTTGTGTGGCCATGTTTGTGTTTATAGTTTGTGTGGCCATTGTTTGTGTTCATAGTTTGTGTGGCCATTGTTTGTGTTTATAGTTTGTGTGGCCATTGTTTGTGTTTATAGTTTGTGTGGCCATTGTTTGTGTTCATAGTTTGTGTGGCCATTGTTTGTGTTTTATAGTTTGTGTGGCCATTGTTTGTGTGTGGACATAGTTTGTGTGGCCATTGTTTGTGTGGCCATTGTCTGTGTGGCCATTGTTTGTGTGGCCATAGTTTGAGTCCGTAGTTCGTGTCCATCAGAGCAAATTGTTTATTAAATCCCATGCACTACCTTAAACCGATCATCATTTATATAACAAACCTCGCTGAAAACCCTCACAGTTTGTTTTATTTCACTGATGCTGAGCCAATATGCATCACAACGTCCTGGAAACATGAAGGACAGAGAAATTTTGTACGAAAGCCTAGATCAGGCCTGGCCAGGCCAGGCCTGGCCAGGCCTGGCCAGGCCAGGCCTGGCCAGGCCTGCCATGCCAGGCCTGGCCAGGCCTGGCCAGGCCAGCCAGGCCAGGCCAGGCCCGCCAGCCAGGCCCGGCTGCCAGGCCTGGCCTGGCCATGCCAGGCCAGGCCTGCCATGCCAGGCCTGGGCCATGCCAGGCCCAGGCCTGGCCATGCCAGGCCTGGCCATGCCAGGCCAGGCTCAGGCCAGGCCTGGCCTGGCCATGCCAGGCCTGGCCATGCCAGGCCGCCAGGCCATGCCAGGCCTGGCCAGGCCATGCCAGGCCTGGCCTGGCCATGCCAGGCCTGGCCAGGCTAGCCAGGCCTGGGCCTGCCATGCCAGGCCTGGGCCAGGCCATGCCAGGCCTGGCCAGGCTGGCCAGGCTTGCCAGGCCATGCCAGGCCGGGCTGTGCTGTGGCCAGGCCTGGCCTGCCATGCCAGGCCTTGGCCAGGCCTGGCCAGGCCAGGCTGGTGGCCAGGCCTGGGCTGTGCCAGGCGCCTGGCCTGCATGCCAGGCCTGCCATGCCAAGCCTGGCTTGTGGCCATGCCAGGCCTGGCCAGGTCTGGTTAGGCTAGGTTTAGGAGGGAACCAGACGCCCACTTGTCCTGACCGCCGCAGCACACTTACTGTCTGCTGACCACACCTTACACCACTCCCTTATCCCGCCCTCCTGTGGCTTGATGGGTACTGTTTAAACCCTAAAGGTGAACAGGTGTGTTGCTTATGACTATAGACAGGTGTGTTGGCTGACTCGTGACTCACCTGTCAGCTTCTGAGGAGTGAAGGAGCCTCAGGTGGTAACCCACACATTCTACAGGTGTCCGCCTCTCCTGACTCCACTGGTGTATGTTTTTCCTCACGTGTAATTTTTCCCCTGATGCCTTTTTCCCCACACAGTTCTTTTCCCTCTCGTGCAGCTTCTCATGTACCAGTTTTCCCGTCAGTTTTTCTTCACGTGTCAGTTTTTTCCTCACGTGTCAGTTTTTCCTCACGTGTCGTTTTTCCCTCACTGTCATTTTTTCTCCACGTGTCAGGGAATTGTTTTTCTTCTAAGTGCAGCGTAATGCTTCCTGTGAACTGTACCGCCTTAACCCCTTGAGTATGATGACTTAGCCCCTGAGTGAATGAAAGACTTGAGTACTAGGAATGAAAGAAATGAGTACTAGGGAATGAAAGAATGAGTACTAGTGAATGAAAGAAATGAGTACTAGGTGAATGAAAGAAATGAGTACTAGGAATGAAAAGAAATGAGTACTAGGAATAAAAAGAAATGAGTACTAGGAATAAAAGAAATGAGTACTAGTGAATAAAAGAAATGAGTACTAGGAATAAAAAGAAATGAGTACTAGTGAATGAATTATATTAAGTTTGACGTTTAATTTGTGTGGTGTTTCTCCTTGTGTGTTTCCGTACTGAAGCGAATTCCGAATAACATGCAAATGCCCCAACGGTCGTGCCTGAAAAAAAGAGAGAGAGAGAGAGAGAGAGAGAGAGAGAGAGTATAACAGGACTCTTAAATGCTGTGGGTTTGTTAGACGCTTCTTGACACCATCATACAAGTAAGTCATCGTCGTTAAGGAATATACCCCCCCCTCTACTGATGCTCTGACGAAGGGCCTTTACCACTCGTTCCTATTGATGTCTTGATCCTACGCAAAGGAAGTTCATTTAGTGGGACTCTCTTCAGTAATCACGAGTAATGGCACTAGACCTCGCTGACCCTCTCTCTCTGTTTCCTTCTGTGTATCTGTCTCTCTCTCTTTCTCTGTCTATCTGTCTCTCTCATTCTTTTTCTGTTTTCTCACACTCTTACTTTCTCTCCTTTTCTCTCTTTTTGTTTCTGTCTATCTGTCTGTCTGTCTGTCTATCTGTCTGTCTGTCTGTCTGTCTCTCTCTCTCTGTCTACGTTTATCCTCACTTTCACCCTCGGATTGATCTTGCGGTGGGGGGTTCTTACACAGACGTCCGCCACACCGACTAGTCTTGTTTGTCTGTATGAGCTGGCTGAGGGTGAGCGGGAGGAGGTGAGGTGAGGGGGAGGCAAAGGGGGAAGGGGGAGGGTGAAGGGGGACTGGAAGGTGAGAAGGCATGAGGCTGAAGGGAAAATTGTGGATGAGGAGAAGAGGTCAGGAGGTTGAGGAGAGGGGAAAACATAAAGATGAAGACGAGAGATACTGCAAGGACACGACCAAAGAGGAAGGCAAGGACTGAGCAAGGACAAGGACGTGGAGTACGACGCACCACACACACACTACCTCTTGGCCCAGGGAACATTATAATCCAATTGGGAAGTCGAGAGCAGAGACATCTTGTGGTGCTTGAGGCCGCTAGAGGGCAATGGTCCTCCGTCTGCCTGTCTGTCTGTCTAGCTGTCTGTCCGTCCGTCCAAAAAGAGAACAGGTGTCATAATTGGTATCCAGGTAAGGTAGAGTCCTGTGTGCCATTATGGAAGGTTTGTTTATGCTTTTAGTGAGTTGGCCAGCCCAAGCACCTTCTACCAGCGAATAATAATCGTCAAGGACCTCTGAGACCCTCTACGGAAACGAGGACGTTGACGGTGGATGCTACTTAACGTCTTCTTACTCGCTTACTCACCTGTTTACTCAGCAATACGTAAACTGAACGAAGCATACCGAT
>NW_024731827.1:0-11198 GCF_018991925.1 Homarus americanus | reverse complement strand
TCTCTGCCAATCGCCGAGGGAGGACCAGGACGTCCTATATATTGGGAAGCGAGCCGTCAGGTTCAGCTGGCCGGGGGGGGGCGGCGAAGGGTCTCCTTACATTTTGACCTCGCAAATGTGCGGTCAGGCCTGGACCTTTTCAGAACTATCTGGGAAAGTCATCAGGCGGGGCCGTGTGTATATTGGGAGAGCAACCGTGAGAGTTCCCCTACACTTGACTTCCCAAACGTCGGGTCAGACTGGAGTTTCTGAGATGTAAGGAGAAGTCGTCAGGTGGGGCCGTGTAACACGAGAGGCCCTGGTTGATTTGTGGCCCCCTTGAGTTGGGCTCCAAGGGTTACATTTGACCTGGCTAATTGTGAGGTCCGGTCCGGCCTTTGTTCAGAGAGTAGGTTATTGTATATTGGAAGAGGGTCGGCTGGTGCCTTCTTACATGTCTGTTGTGGTGACATGTCACATGGGAGGGGAGCTAGTTGATTTGTAACCCCCGGTCCACCGTGAGAGTTACACTTGACCCCTCCTAATGTCGGGTCAAGACTGGCCCCCCTCTGCGGTGTAGGACATTGTGTATATTGGGAGAGAGCCGGCTGGTGCCCTCTTACATGTGTGACTTGGGAGGGGGAGCTAGTTGGTTTACAATCCTTGGTCAACCGCAGAGTTACCCTACACTTGACCTAGGGAAGGCCTAGAGTTTCTGAGATGTAAGCTGTGGTCTGACAACCCATCACTACACCTCCCGCCAAGACCAAAGCTTACATGCTCAGAGAACTGATGACACATTTAAAGTAGACAGTAACATCATGTGCAGTATCTAATATAGTCCCTGAGGCGATAATGCATCCTTACATTTTACAAATCATAACCCTAGAGATGTATGTTTTTCTACTGGCATAGTTTGATCTGACAAAGCTTACTATACCTCCCGCCAAGATTAAAGCTTCTATGACAGGAGAAAAAAAATAAAATACATACACAGTAATTGAACATAGAGTGATCTAAAGATCCTTCATATCTAGCATAGTGTCCGAGGCAAACTTGCAAATCACATTCTACAAACAAAATCAGGTGTTACATTGCCTAACCAGGCCGTGTCAAAATAATAATTCATCTCAGTCAGTAAATGGCTACAACATTGTGTTTGGTAATACAAAACATTGATCAAATGAACTCATAGAAAAAGTGACTAATCTTTTAAAAAACAACATTCTTTGTAGTACAAAAAATCAGAGAATGAAATACTTCATACAAAATGCTCCTGCTTCACATGTTAGGGTGTTATATCTTTTTATTACACATCAGCAACATCACAACATCAGTACATTTGTTGGGTTCAGCATGGCTCAAGTCCTCCATCCAGCTGGTATCTGAAAATAAGGAATGCTGGCAGCACAACAACGGTAGTCGATTGGTCCTTCTGATTATCCACCTTTTCATCGTCGACTTTCTTCTGATGTCAGCACAGCGTCTCTTCTGTCTTCACATAGCACGTTTTTCTTTCTTCAATACCGCACTTTGTAGGTCGTGTCACCACATCTGACTTCTTCTCACTTCCTCCTGGTTTCTATAATATTCCAGATGATTTTTCTGTTCACCTGCGCTTCCTCTACGTCTAGAGCATTTTCATATTCCAGACGATTTTTCTGCTCATCTGCGTTTCTTTATACCTCTTCGTTTTCCATCATATTCCAGATGAATTTTTCTGCTCCATCTGTATTTCTTTATACATCTTCGTTTTCAACATATTCCAGACGATTTTCTGTTCATCTGCCGACGGCCCTCTCCGGCCGGGATGAAAGCCGGTCCACTGTTTGGGCTGTCGTCTCCTTAGATAACTCGTAAGGCAGGTTCCGCGGACCAGGCCTCGCCCTCCGTACGTGAGTGTCGGCGAGACCAAAGACCGTCCTGTCTTACACCTTCCACAGTGGTGAATCCCTCCCTGGCTGGGCTCACCAGGGTTCGTTGTGTGGCACTTCATTCCACACTCCTTAACTTCCTAGTAGAAAAATATAAACTCTTCTTAATCCTAGACCAGGTAGGACTTGAAAGAAGTGGGGTGGTGCGTGGCGGGTGTGGTGCTGCCTTCCTCACGCTGCTTCTTCTCTTCGTATATGTGCTGTGGACGGATTCCGGCTAGCCATGGGGCGGTACTGTGTGTGACATTTGACAGAAACAATCCGAAAGGGATGATGGATTAGTTGGAAGTGCATTCGCAAAAAAAAACAAATATTTACTTTATAAGTTACGTCAATGTTTGGTAACTATTATTTCCGTCACGACAATTTTCTCATTAGGCTGGGTCGGGGAGTGAAGCTCTGCTCACTACATTGAATATTATTTATCACTACGCGTCAAAGAGTACATTACAAATCATACTAGCATAAAACCACTCTGAGTGAAGCTCTGTAATTATCGCAATATTAAGTAACACTAACCACCAATTTCGAAGCATAACTCACAGGACAAAACATTGGTGGTCACACGGGCGGGTGGGGCGGGAAACATTCGGCCATGATGCGCGCGTGACCTAGGGAAGGCCTGAGGTGTTGAGTGGCGTAACCGGGACGGGGCGCGGGGCGGGGCGCGGGGCGGGGCAGGGCGGGGCGGAGCGGAGCGGGGTAGGGCAGGGCAGGGCGGAGCGAGGCGGGAACGGATGGGTACGGAGGGTGAGGTGAGGGTTAGGACAGGGAGGAGGATGTAGGTTAAAAGACATGTTAAGTTATAATAGTTAGTACAGACACCGCTTCTATCGCTAAAACACAATGGGTACATTTAACACTGACCGACAATTAAAATGCACTTGGGATACTGAGAACTTCACAGAACGCGGGGAACACTGAGAAATTATATTAAGCACTGAACATATTTCTAGAAAAAAAAAATTCGCGCATACCACGACGAGAGACATTTACTTGAGCTGTAACGGTGACACACTAGGCCACTTTTCACGTTACGACGCTACGACACAGGAATTACTTATTACACAATTGTAGACAATACTTAGACTGAATCAAATGAAGGATGAGACGAGCCAGGTGTTATGGCTAACCGAGGGAAGGCGTGAGTTTACGTTAAGTTCACTGTTACCAATAACAAGGGACTAGGAGGGCGTGAATTACATATAGTTCGCTGCCACCTATAACAAGAGACAAGGATAAAGAGTTTATATAGTACGCTGCCGCCAATATAATGAAACTATCCATGTCCCTCACGACCTTCTTAAACACCTCTTCGTTACAACTCTTTATTAATTACGAGCATGACATGGACACATTAATAACACCTTCTATTGAAGTTACTAGGATATTATATTTACGTTACTAGGACATCATATTACGTTACTAGACACTCTGATTCTCGGACACGAACATGAAATGAATACACTTCCCACGTAAGTAACTCATCCCATGGAAAGCTCTGACAAACACTCACGTGACCTAGGGGAGGCCTAGCAGGTAGTCCTGGGTTGTCTCTATGGGAGACTGCTTAGCTGGGCGCCGGAGGGAAGTCTCGGTCCTGACCGGAGGCGACTTGCCTCCGGCCCTTGACTTCTCTCGAGCAGGCCTGGTGGTGTAGTAGCTGGCCACCTTGTTACAAGACAACTCCCTCTCTGCGAATCCCTCGAGGGAGGACCAGGACGTCCTATATATTGGGATGCGAGCCGTCAGGTTCAGCTGGCCGGGGGGGGGCGGCGAAGGGTCTCCTTACATTTGACCTCGCAAATGTGAGGTCATGTCTGGACTTTTCAGAACTATCTGGGAAAGTCATCAGGTGGGGCCGTGTGTATATTGGGAGAGCAACCGTGAGAGTTCCCCTACACTTGACCTCTCAAACGTCGGGTCAGACTGGAGTTTCTGAGATGTAAGGAGAAGTCATCAGGTGGGGCCGTGTGACACGAGAGGCCCTGGTTGATTTGTGGCCCCTTGAGTTGGGCTCCAAGGGTTACATTTGACCTGGCTAATTGTGAGGTCAGGTCCGGCCTTTGTTCAGAGAGTAGGTTATTGTATATTGGAAGAGGGTCGGCTGGTGCCTTCTTACATGTCTGTTGTGGTGACATGTCACATGGGAGGGGAGCTAGTTGATTTGTAACCCCCGGTCCACCGTGAGAGTTACACTTGACCCCCCTAATGTCGGGTCAAGACTGGCCCCCCTCTGCGGTGTAGGACATTGTGTATATTGGGAGAGAGCCGGCTGGTGCCCTCTTACATGTGTGACATGGGAGGGGGAGCTAGTTGATTTACAACATCCTTGAGCACCTGCGAGGGATACCCTTACACTTGACCTAGGGAAGGCCTAGCAGGGAGACTGCTTAGCTGGAACACTGGTGTCGGGAGGGCGACTGCTTAGCTGGGACACTGGTGTCGGGAGGGCGACTGCTTAGCTGGGACACTGGTATCGGGAGGGCGACTGCTTAGCGGGGACACTGGTGTCGGGTGGGCGACTGCTTAGCTGGGACACCGGAGGGAAGTCTCGGTCCTGACCGGAGGCGACTTGCCTCCGGCCTCTGACTTCGGCTCGAGCGGGCCTGGTGGTATCGTAGCTGGCCACCTTGTTACAAGACAACTACTTCTCTGCGAATCACGAGGGAGGACCAGGACGTCCTATATATTGGGATGCAAGCCGTCAGGTTCAGCTGGCCGGGGCGGCGAAGGGTCTCCTTACATTTGACCCCGCAAATGTGCGGTCAGGCCTGGACCTTTTCAGAACTATCTGGGAAAGTCATCAGGCGGGGCCGTGTGTATATTGGGAGAGCAACCGTGAGAGTTCCCCTACACTTGACTTCCCAAACGTCGGGTCAGACTGGAGTTTCTGAGATGTAAGGAGAAGTCGTCAGGTGGGGCCGTGTAACACGAGAGGCCCTGGTTGGACTCCAAGGGTTACAAGTGACCTGGCTAATTGTGAGGTCAGGTCCGGCCTTTGTTCAGAGAGTAGGTTATTGTATATCGGAAGAGGGTCGGCTGGTGCCTTCTTACATGTCTGTTGTGGTGACATGTCACATGGGAGGGGAGCTAGTTGATTTGTAACCCCCGGTCCACCGTGAGAGTTACACTTGACCCCCCTAATGTCGGGTCAAGACTGGGCCCCCTCTGCGGTGTAGGACATTGTGTATATTGGGAGAGAGCCGGCTGGTGCCCTCTTACATGTGTGACATGGGAGGGGGAGCTAGTTGATTTACAATCCTTGGTCAACTGCAGAGTTACCCTACACTTTTGACCTCCCTAATGTCCGGTCAGACTGGAGTTTCTGAGATGTAAGCTGTGGTCTGACAAACCATCACTACACCTCCCGCCAAGACCAAAGCTTACATGCTCAGAAAACTGATGACACATTTAAAGTAGACAGTAACATCATGTGCAGTATCTAATATAGTCCCTGAGGCGATAATGCATCCTTACATTTTACAAATTATAACCCTAGAGATGTATGTTTTTCTACTGGCATAGTTTGATCTGACAAAGCTTACTATACCTCCTGCCAAGATTAAAGCTTCTATGACAGGAGAAAAAAAATAAAATACATACACAGTAAGTGAACATAGAGTGATCTAAAGATCCTTCATATCTAGCATAGTGTCCGAGGCAAACTTGCAAATCACATTCTACAAACAAAAACAGGTGTTACATTGCCTAACCAGGCCGTGTCAAAATAATAATTCATCTCAGTCAGTAAATGGCTACAACATTGTGTTTCGTAGTGCAAAACATTGATCAAATGAACTCATAGAAAAAGTGACTAATCTTTAAAAAAACATTCTTTGTAGTACATGTTAACAAAAATCAGAGAATGAAATACTTCATACAAAATGCTCCTGCTTAACATGTTAGGGTGTTATATCTTTTTATTACACATCAGCAACATCAACAACATCAGTACATTTGTTGGGTTCAGCATGGCTCAAGTCCTCCATCCAGCTGGTATCTGAAAATAAGGAATGCTGGCAGCACTACAACGGTAGTCGATTGGTCCTTCTGATTATCCACCTTGTCATCGTCGACTTTCTTCTGATGTCAGCACAGCGTCTCTTCTGTCTTCACATAGCACGTTTTTCTTTCTTCAATACCGCACTTTGTAGGTCGTGTCACCACATCTGACTTCTCACTTCCTCCTGGTTTCTATAATATTCCAGATGATTTTTCTGTTCACCTGCGCTTCCTCTACGTTTAGAGCATTTTCATATTCCAGATGAATTTTCTGTTCATCTGCGTTTCTTTATACATCTTCATTTTCATATTCCAGACGATTTTTCTGCTCATCTGCGTTTCTTTATACATCTTCGTTTTCCGTCATATTCCAGATGAATTTTTCTGCTCCATCTGTATTTCTTTATACATCTTCGTTTTCAACATATTCCAGACGATTTTCTGCTCATCTGCCGTCGGCCCTCTCCGGCCGGGATGAAAGCCGGTCCACTGTTTGGGCTGTCGTCTCCTTAGATAACTCGTAAGGCAGGTTCCGCGGAACAGGCCTCGCCCTCCGTACGTGAGTGTCGGCGAGACCAAGGACCGTCCTGTCTTACACCTTCCACAGTGGTGAATCCCTCCCTGGCTGGGCTCACCAGGGTTCGTTGTGTGGCACTTCATTCCACACTCCTTAACTTCCTAGTAGAAAAATATAAACTCTTCTTAATCCTAGACCAGGTAGGACTTGAAAGAAGTGGGGTGGTGCGTGGCGGGTGTGGTGCTGCATTCCTCACGCTGCTTCTTCTCTTCGTATATGTGCTGTGGTCGGATTCCGGCTAGCCATGGGGCGGTACTGTGTGTGATATTTGCCAGAGAAACAATCCTAAAGGGATGATGGATTAGTTGGAAGTGCATTCGCAAAAAAAACAAATATTTACTTTATAAGTTACGTCAATGTTTGGTAACTATTATTTCCGTCACGACAATTTTCTCATTAGGCTGGGTCGGGGAGTGAAGCTCTGCTCACTACATTGAATATTATTTATCACTACGCGTCAAAGAGTACATTACAAATCACACTGAGTGAAGCTCTGTAATTATCGCAATATTAAGTAACACTAACCACCGATTTCAAAGCATAACTCACGGGACAAAACATATGGGGATTAGTGGTCACACTGGACGGTGCGCGGCTGCGGGGCGCGGCTGGCCAGGCCGGCGCGGCGCGGGGCGGGGTGGGGCGAGGCGTGGCGGGTGAGGTGGGGGGAGCCAGGGCGTGGTTGATCGGGCCAGGCCGGGGCTTTGCGGGGCGGGGCGGGGCGGAGCGGGGTAGGGCAGGGCAGGGCGGAGCGAGGCGGGAACGGATGGGTACGGAGGGTGAGGTGAGGGTTAGGACAGGGAGGAGGATGTAGGTTAAAAGACATGTTAAGTTATAACAGTTAGTACAGACACCGCTTCTATCGCTAAAACACAATGGGTACATTTAACACTGACCGACAATTAAAAAGCACTTGGGATACTGAGAATTTCACAGAACGCGGGGAACACTGAGAAATTACGTTAAGCACTGAACATATTTCTAGACAAAAAAAAAAATTCGCGCATACCACGACGAGAGACATTTACTTGAGCTGTAACGGTGACACACTAGGCCACTTTTCACGCTACGACGCTATGACACAGGAATTACTTATTACACAATTGTAGACAATACTTAGACTGAAACAAATGAAGGATGAAACGAGCCAGGTGTTATGGCTAACCGAGGGAAGGCGTGAGTTTACGTTAAGTTCGCTGCTACCATTATAATAACTAAGAGAGGGAGGCGTGAATTACATATATAGTTCGCTGTCACCTATAACAAGGGACAGGGAAGGCGTGAGTTACATATAGTACGCTGCCGCCAATATAATGAAACTACATCTTGCATGAACTCCTTATCACGCGCTTTCGAACAATACTCAAACAACGAGTCAGGTGTTATGGCTAAAATGAGGGAGGGCATGGGTTTACGTTAAGTACACTGTTACCAATAACAAGGGACGAGGAAAGCCTGAATTACATATAGTTCGCTGTCACCTATATAATGTTACGAATGCAACCACCCTTGTACTGCCTGCTTCGTCAAGATAGTTACGAGATTACTTCAAAAGATTCTAACTATCACTGTACTGAACACTAAAGTTAAGAGGCGTGAGTTCTTACTTTAAGTGCGCTGCCGCCATTGTAATGAGACAAATCTCACAAGAAGATGATTACATATAGGTAGAATATTGATAGTATAAGAGTATAAAGAGAGGAAGATTTTGGTAGCGTGGCCGTGATAGTTATTTACTCTTATCGTACACTGGTCGTGTCTTACACGTCAATACACATCTATCACGTTCTTAAAGGCGACTTCTTAAACACTGCTTCGTTACAACTCTTTATTAATCACGAACATGACATGGACACATTAATAACACCTTCTATTGAAGTTACTAGGACATTATATTTACGTTACTAGGACATCATTTTACGTTACTAGACACTCTGATTCTCGGACACGAACTTGAAATGAATACACTTCCCACGTAGGTAACTCATCCCATGGAAAGCTCTGACAAACACTCACGTGACCTAGGGGAGGCCTAGCAGGTAGTCCTGGGTTGTCTCTATGGGAGACTGCTCAGCTGGTCGCCGGAGGGAAGTCTCGGTCCAGACCGGAGGCGACTTGCCTCCGGCCCTTGACTTCTCTCGAGCAGGCCTGGTGGTGTAGTAGCTGGCCACCTTGTTACAAGACAACTCTCTCTCTGCGAATTAACCGAGGGAGGACTAGCACGTCCTATATATTGGGAGGCGAGCCGTCAGGTTCAGCTGGTCGGGGGGGGGCGGCGAAGGGTCTCCTTACATTTGACCTAGCCAATGTGAGGTCAGGTCTGGACTTTTCAGAAACTATCTGGGAAAGTCATCAGGTGGGGCCGTGTGACATGAGAGGCCCTGGTTGATTTGTGGCCCCTTGAGTTGGGCTCCGAGGGTTACATTTGACCTGGCTAATGTGAGGTCAGGTCCGGCCTTTGTTCAGAGAGTAGGTTATTGTATATTGGAAGAGAGTCGGCTGGTGCCTTCTTACATGTCTGTTGTGGTGACATGTCACATGGGAGGTGAGCTAGTTGATTTGTAACCCCCGGTCCACCGTGAGAGTTACACTTGACCCCCCTAATGTCGGGTCAAGACTGGCCCCCCTCTGCGGTGTAGGACATTGTGTATATTGGGAGAGAGCCGGCTGGTGCCCTCTTACATGTGTGACATGGGAGGGGGAGCTAGTTGATTTACAATCCTTGGTCAACCGCAGAGTTACCCTACACTTTTGACCTCCCTAATGTCCGGTCAGACTGGAGTTTCTGAGATGTAAGCTGTGGTCTGACAAACCATCACTACAGGAGTAAGTGAAGGGGGAAGGGTGTTGTGGAGTAAGTGAAGGGTGAAGTGGAATATGTGAAGGGTGAAATGGAGTAAGTGAAAGGTGAAATGGAGTAAGTGAAGGGTGAGGTGGAGTGTGTGAAGCGTGAGGTGGAGTAAGTGAATGGTGATGTAAAGTAAGTGAAGGGTGAAGTGGAGGAAGTGAAGGGTGAAATGGGGTATGTGAAGGGTGAGGTGCAGTAAGTGTAGGGTGAAATGAAGTAAGTGAAGGGTGAAGTGGAGTAAGTGAAGGGTGAAATGAAGTAAGTGAAGGGTGAAGAGGAGTAAGTGAAAAGTGAAGTGGAGTAAGTGAAGGGTGAATTGCAGTAAGTGAAGGGTGAGGTGGAGTAAGTGAAGGGTGAGGTGGAGCATATGAAGGGTGAGGTGGAGTAAGTGAGGGGTGAAATGGAGTAAGTGAAGGAGAAGTGGACGAAGGAAGAGGTGGGAGGAAGAGGTGGGAGTGGTGAAATGGAGGAAGGAAGCAGAATGGAGGAAGCGGAGGTGACGTGGAGGCGTGAAGGGTGACGGAGGCGTGAGTGATGTTAGTAAGAAGGGTGAAGGGAGGTGAAGGTGAAGGAGAAGTGAAGGTGAAGGAAAGCAAGTGATAAAATGAAATGGAGGAAGTAAGGGTGAAGGGTGCGTTAAGGGCGTGGTTGGTGAAATGAAGAAGTGAAGGGTGAAGGGATAAGCAGGGTGAGGGGGCGGAGTCGAAGAGTGTATGAGGCGGGGAAGGGTGAATGGAGAAGTGAAGGGTGAAATGGAGTAAGTGATGGATGAAATGGAGTAAGTGAAGGGTGAAATGGAGTTAGTGAAGGGTGAAATGGAGTAAGAGAAGAGTGCGGTGGAGTAAGTGAAGGGTGAAATGAAGTAAGTGAAGGGTGAAGTGGACTATGTGTGGGTGAAGTGGAGTAAGTGAAGGGTGAAGTGGAGTAAGTGAAGGGTGAAGTGGAGTAAGTAAAGGGTAAAGTGGAGCAAGTGAAGTGTGGGGTGGAGTAAGTCAAGGGTGAGGTGGAGTAAATGAAAGGTGATGTGGAGTAAGTGAAGGGTGAGGTGGAGTAAGTGAAGGGTGAGCTGGAATAAGTAAAGGGTGAAGTGGAGTAAGTGAAGGGTGAAGTGGAGTAAGTGAAAGGTGAAGTGGAGTAAGTGAAGAGTGAAATGGAGTAATTGAAGGGTGAAATGGAGTAAGTGAAGGGTGAAGGGTACGGTGGAGTAAGTGAAGGGTGAGGTGGAGTAAGTGAAGAGTAAAGTGAAGTAAGTGAAGGGTGAGGTGGAGTAATTGAATGGTGAGGTGGCGTAAGTGAAGGGTGAGGTGGAGTAAGTGAAGGGTGAGGCGGTGTGAACTAAAGGGTGAAGTGGAGTAAATAAAGGGTGAGGTGGAGTAAGTAAAAGGTGAGATGGAATAAGTGAAGGGTGAAGAGGAGTAAGTGAAAAGGGAAGTGGAGTAAGTGAAGGGTGAATTGCAGTAAGTGAAGGGTGAGGTGGAGTAAGTGAAGGGTGAGGTGGAGCATATGAAGGGTGAGGTGGAGTAAGTGAGGGGTGAAATGGAGTAAGTGAAGGGTGAAGTGGAGTTTGAAGGGTGAGGTGGAGTAAGTGAATAGCGAGGTGGAGCAAGTGAAGGGTGAAATGGAGTAAGTGAAGGGTGAAATGGAGTAAGTGAAGGGTGAAATGGAGGAAGTGGAGGGTGACGTGGAGTATGTGAAGGGTGAGCTGGAGTAAGTGTAGGGTGATGCATAGTAAGTGAAGGGTGAAGTGGAGTAAGTGAAGTGTGAAATGGAATAAGTGATAAATGAAATGGAGTAAGTAAAGGGTGAAGGGTGCGTTGGAGTAAGTGAAGGGTGAAATGAAGTAAGTGAAGGGTGA